>NW_027472528.1:0-16425 GCF_965638725.1 Aptenodytes patagonicus | reverse complement strand
TTAAAACATCTTGAGCACAATCATGTATGTTTTATGAATATAAATTCATGTTCATGCAGATTTCTTGTGGTAAAACTATGCTTGAAGCCTACTGTTTTCAGACTGCTACCAGACCAGGTTATAAGCTATTTTGTGCTGCTGGCAACAGTCCAATAACCTAAAACGCATTTTTAATTTTCTTTCTTTTTTTTTTTTCCAGTCTCCAGCAAAGAGATATTGTCTCACCAGAATGGAATGACTTCTGGATGAGGTGGCCAGTATAAATTAAAGCAGGGTCCTTGGCTGAAGTGAAGCACAATGAATGTTCAGAAAAGGATGGTGAAAAACAGAAGTGTGAGCAGACAGAGGAAGCCAGGCAGCGAATACAAAAGAATAGGGGTTTAATATATTTCTGATATCCAAAATAGAGTGAGCATGGTTGCAGAATTCTGGAAATCATAAACTCCTTAGAGAGTTAAGACTACCTCATAAATGGGAATAGGTAATTTCTTGGGGATTATTTATAAATCAGACTTTAATTAAAAGGTCAAGAAAAGATGAATATATGTTTTAATAAATAGTTCATTATTACAGAATTAAAGCATCAATAAGCTGTTAATAATAACTTATTGATAACTACAAGCATGCTATAGTTATTTATTAACCTCTAGTTATTTATTAACCATTGACAAATGGAACCTTTTTTATGCAGTATAAAATTGCAGAAGGAAGCTGGAAAGAAACAAGATATGAATTAGGATTTTGACAGAATCAGTAAGGAAAGGTAACTTGCAGAGCAATTATGCTGTGTTGCATTATAGGTTCCATACTCTCTCCTAATAACTATGTAATTTTCTCATGTCTCCATGGCATACATTTTGTGAATTTTTCATTAAAAAAGCCAACACAAACCCAATAATCTTTTGCCACATAATACATTATTAGAAGAATCATAAGAAGGGAGGATAAAGGAGTAAGTTTAATAAATGCAGCAAAGCATACTACTGCTCCTGAATGTTTGTGATGGATTTCATATGATGTATGAGAAGCTGACATGTCCTGTGGGGGCTAGTTTACATTTTTTTATGAAAGGTTACAGTACTCTGGACCTATAGTTTATTTAGTTTTGCACTAGTGATGTAAATATTTATTAAGGATTTGACTCATTACGTTTTGTGCAACCCTTGCACTTCAAATCTGTGTGATTCACAGTATACCGAAAACAAAAATAATACCCCTAAATCACACCTGTCTGCAAAGAGAAAATATGTCAGCTCTTTCACTCCCAACTCTTCACCTTGTGTCAGGCAAGGGAAAAAAAAGCCAGAAAGAAAGCTGGTTGCTACTTGGAAATGAATTCACTGGAAAAATGTTCCTTTGTTAAGAAGTGCTTGGCTGAGATGGCTAGGCAAATACAGAACTTGAAAGAGTCAACATGTCCTTGGTTTTTAGGTCACCTAGCCCCTGATTTGGAAAAAATCTGTATCACTTCTCTTTGTTGTTTTTTTTGTTTTGTTTATTTGTTTGGGGCATAGTTTGTTTTGGGGGGTGTCTTGGTTTCGGCAGGGATAGAGTTAATTTCCTTTCTAGTAGCTGGTACAGTGCTGTGTGTTGGATTTAGGTTGAGAATAATGTTGATAACACACCCATGTTTTAGTTGTAGCTAGGTAGTGCTTACACTAGCCAAGGACTTTTTAGTTTTCCATGCTCTACCGACTGAGAAGGCTGGAGGTGCACAAGAAGCTGGGAGGGGGCACAGCCAGGACAACTGACCCAAACTGGCCACAGGGACATTCCATACCATGGGACGTCATGCTCAGTACATAAACTGGGAAAAGCCGGCCAGGGGGGCTGCTGCTTGGGGGCTGGTTGGGCATCGGTTGGCGGGTGGTGAGCAATTGCACTGTGCATCACTTTGTGTATTATTATTATTATTATTATTATTATTATTATTATTATTATTACATTATTATTATTGTTGTTATTATTTTATTTCAATTATTAAGCTGTTTTTATCTCAAGCCACGAGTTTTTCTCACTTCTACTCTTCCAATTCTCTGCCCCATCCCACCGGGGCAGTGGGGAGGAGTGAGTGAGCGGCTGTGTGGTGATCAGTTGCCGACTGAGGTTAAACCATGACAGGGGGGTTGTTTGTTTGCTTGTTTGTTTGCTTTTGTAAATCACCCATTGAAGATTAGTTTTATAAAAAAAAAAAGGTACATCAGATCAGTAGTGTGATATATTCAGATTATATATCCAATATCAATATATTGTATATACAGTTGGGATATCTTACATTGACTAAGACTTTATTCCAAGAGATGTCGGCGACAACAGAACATGCCCCAGCCAATAGGTTATTTTTGAGACAGACCCGCTCACTGCTGGAATTAAGAAGTAAAGGGTGCTGGCATCTCAGTATTCCATGAACAATCATGAAGTCACTGGGACTAGCAAAAGGCTTCTTGATCTCATCAAAATTACAGGATTTTTGCTCCCATTGCTCCTAAGGACCTTTAAGGTAGACCTTGCTAAGCTTAGCAGAGGCACTCAAAGACTTCATGGCTTGTGCAGAGAGTCCTGCACATATTTCCAATGTGACATTTCTGTGAGGTAAACTGGCAGCTACAGACTTATGATGTCTTTCACTTGTTTGCTTTCTGAATGGCTTTGTCTTGAATTCTTTGTTGCACAGTGGCATGATTGCAAAATACATGAATGAAAATATAAATAGCAGATAACCTGTTGGTAAGTGCAGTGTTTTGAGAGAGATGTTTGTATTCCTGTATGCTAGGCAGATGTAAATCATGGTTTTCCATCTCCTACTGCATCCATCTTTTAAACAAGTGTGTCTGCCATCTCATTTTGTGATGAGCTTGACCCTGTCATACTCTAGAAATACTTTCATGAGTCTCTCTTTAAATAAAAAACTACAGCCATTGTGGAGTTCAAGTGGTCTCAAGGTTATGCAGTGTTAATCAGTTTTGTGGGTCTTAATTCTGTTTTCAAATTTGGCCATAGTAGTCTTTCCATTCACTTTTGTGGCACTTGATTGATTTTGTTATTAACATTACAAGTCATGGGATCAGATAGCAGTATGTTGAACAGACATACATCAACACAAGTCTAATGAAATGTATATTGATTTGCATCAGTATTTTTAATCTAGAAAGTTGTTTAATTTTTTGGGTTAAAATGTCTCTCTATGTGTATAGCAGATAAATATATTACAAATATTTATATAAATGCAATATATAAAAATATGTATTTATTTATCTTTCTGATAAATGACATCTACTTATAGATCTGCACTGTTACCTTATGCCTCCAGATAAAAACTGTAAAGCCAGGTTTTCCTGAATACAAGAAAATCCATCTTGAAACTTTAATTAAAGAATAATCTATCAATGACAAATTACCAGAGGCTGGATATGTCACTCACAGTGTTGGCACGTCATTTCAAAGAACACAACTGAAATCACAGGAGACTAACAGATCTTGGTATTTGTTTGCACTTAACAGACAAGGGGAACATAACTGATATGAAGCAATTTCTAGATAGTTTCTATATTAAGAGATTAATTGGAAATTTCTTCACTCTGGAAGACAAAGCAGGCACGAGCGCAAGTCTGCATCTTTTGGAAAGTCTGTAAAAATTCTACTAAAACAAGTAATCACTTGACATGTTTAAAACTACTAGAGTTTTTTTAGTTGTGATTGGGTTCATGAAGTCTCCACACTGGGTGAACTCCTGAGCAGCTTTTTATTTGGCTTCATGGAGACAGTTCTTGTAACCCTATATCAATTTGTCTTTTAAAAGAGTGAGAGAAGAGGCATCCGTAAGGATGTGAGAAGTAAGAGCTTTTTTTCCTCAGTTCTGTAGTTCAAATAAATTATTTTGCGCATGTGGTAACTGATCAGTTGCATGTGCGTTTCTGTGCATAGAGCCATTTACAAAATAGTGGCTCTATGTAGAGTTCCTATGTGATAGTTAGGCTAAAAATTATTTGTCTATTCTGTAACAGAAAATGCACTGGCAAATATTGTACAAATATTTGTTGCAATGTTTTTCACTCGTCTCATTTGTAAAAGCTTTTTAAAAAACCTAAGTGATTACAATTGTTCAGTTTCCCATGAAATTGGGATTTGTTGTCCGTAAGTTATTATTATAAGGCCTGTATCAAGACAGATTTCAAATGGGAGGCATATGACCTCAGTATGAATAATCTTACTGTTAGCTCCTCCTGCTTAAGAAAAAACACCGTCATAGTAAAAGTCATAGTGAGCAATGATTATCAGTTCTTTATTCCTTCTCCATAGAGCATAGTTTTACCTTCGTCTCATCCAGGAGAACCTCATAAATCAGGTGGAACAAAAATTACATCAGAATCATATGGAAATTTCATGTAATCTGAAAGTAACTTGCTGGCAGGACAGAAACCCATTATCCTGGGCTATATAGAGTTCCCTGATCACCTCATGCAGCAGGGGTACATATACTTTAGCTATAATCCTGTATGTTTTCTGGTCACTGTTATTTATTTTTAACTTTCTGTTGGGTTTATTGACTTCTCTTTTTAATTGCCAGCTACCAACTTTTTGCTTATTTTTGACCCCTGAAACATGTCCAGCATGTTCTACCCTTAAAAGAATGTTAAGTCTACAATAAAAGCTTAGAAATTCACACCTAAAGGTCACAACTTCAATTCTATATATAGACCCAACTGGACTACATTTCTTTCAGGAACCACTCTGAAGTCTTAACCCAAAGGAACCCATTTGGTCTCTATCGTGTCCTTTGGCATGAGTGCAGTTGTATTATGTTTCTCTCAATATATTCATGTTTTCTATATGAAGAGGGCATTGGACTAAAAATCTGAAAGACAAGAAATCTAATGAATTTAACTTTCTTAATCAGCAGCAGTGTTAAGTAGGTTGTTGATTAGACTGTTATTGACCAGAACGTCCCAGTCAAGGAGTTGGCTGTTAGCTGAGACACCAGTGCTGGTTGCACAACTTGTCCACCTGTTTGGCCTCAAGCTCATAGTAAACTACAAGTCATGCCCTTTCTATTAGGATATGGTCATTCACAATGCATATGTAAAATTTGTAGAATCAAAAGCAGTACAAAAGTGCAACATTGGAGGTTGGCAGAGTCGACTGTATTCTGATGATCACCTCCCTTCTTAGGTGTTTTCTACATTTTGGTACTTTCTATATGGCTTTAACTGAATGATAGACAAATTTATTATTTTCTTCAAATAGAAATTGCTTCTTTCAGCAGAGGAAACCATGAACTTTATTCTGGAATTACCGGTCCTTCAAACATATACTCTTTTCCGTAACAGTGGTTTGAGTACCCTTCCTTGTAGTTTTGAACATCCTTTATAATCCTTGGCTTTCAATACAGAGGACATTTAACACCTTGCAAAAAATACTCACCATGTTGCAGACACCTGAGAGGACAACAGCTCAGCTTTCTGAATCTTGCTGTGACTGGAAATGGGATGATTTATTTGTAAGGGTTTACATTCTTGTCTTGTTGATTTGTCATTCATCTTTTTTTTTTTTATTATAGATTTCACTGGCTGAAGAGAAATATAGAAGTCCTTCCCAATGAGACTTAATGTTTGGGGAAAATAACCAAACCTGAGTAACTCTCAATGGACTTTTATTCTTCCTAGATGATCTTTTATTTACTAAGTCCTCTTAAATGATTAGTTTTCAGTGTGAGAGTTATTTTTTAATTAAATTATGTTAATAATAGCCTGTTTCTGTTACACATGACACTATAAAAGGTGTTCAATAATAATCTGATAGTATTTAATTAATTAATTAATTCTCTGGGAAAGAGCTTCCCAGTGATGGCATTTTTCCATTGCATGATGAACATGCATAACAGACCATCATTCTAGCAGGCTGTGCAACTATTAACAGCAGGTTTTGCTATGCTCACTGGCTTTCTACTATTAAGAATTTTACTTTAACTATAAATAATATTGTCAACACATATATTGAGAAGGATCAAATTAGAATTTTACACTGAAATAAAAACCTCAGACCAGTTATGAAATAGTATCTAGTATAATCATTAAGCAGGGATTGACCTGGTAACATTATGGTTCCATGATTAGAAATATCTGAATAGGATATAATTACTTTTATTAAGGAGTATAGAAAATCAAAACGAAACAGGCAGGAAATACTGGTGGTCCTTCGCTATGCACAAATAGCAGGCTACTATTTTCAGTTAATAGCGTTCTCACAGGCTATCACGAGTGACAGTATCAGATTTTGTTACACTTTCTTAATAAAATGAATGCATAATGATGCCACTTATTTCTTGGGATCAAGATCAGAGTTGCAGGCTCAGGGGTTTTCATAGATTTTTTGTTTTGTGGCAAACAATTTTTAAGTTCACCTATGCATTCAGAGATGCTTGTGTTCATTTAAAAACGTGGGGTCAAAAAAGAAAGGGAAAAAAAGCTATGGAAGTACCATATTGATTTTAGTGGCACACACTATCAATCACAGACAGCTGGCATACAGATGCACATCTTACTTCTCTTAGTTACCTCTATATATAGGACAACCTTTGACTCAGATCCTAGGCTGGCCAGCTTTCTATTGTGAAACATCTATCTTCAAGCTGGCAGAGGGGACAGGGGTAAGACTGGTTTATGTAGTTGTCCCTGTGCAGCACAAACACATCTTTTACTGAAAAACAGAGGTTTTGTCCCTTCTTTGGGGGCAAAGCTGTATTTTTCTTTATATGTATGAAGTGTTTTCTTTTCCTGGGAACTATTTCCAAAGAGAATCACTTCAAACATGTTATAGAAAAACATTAACTCTTGAGTCTGCCTGATTCCTTCAGGTGAGCAACTCCATGTTTGCCTGATAAAGTGAACACTTTTGTAGGGTCTCATGTCTATACATCTGCACAATCCTTGAAAAGCATGTATCTTGGGGAAATATGAGCTACTTTTTACTCATATGCCCAGTTCCTTTCTGTTTATTTTCTGTAAGAAGGTGACAGAATCGGTATAAAATGTGTAGCTGGATTGTTTGAGCACCTGAGCAGAAGGTTCTTTGTGTACATCCTGGCTTTCTTCCTGTGTGGCTCTTCAACTCTTTTTTACACCTAAGATGGTCTACCACCAACTTCAAGTATTTATGGCCTGATTATAAAACATACTGAAGATTTACTTTTCTCTCTAGCTTCTGTGAGGGCTTAAGAAGTTTTGAAAATTCAAACTCTAGATAGCCTAAGCTGGACAGGAAAAAATTAATGCATGGTAGGTTTTTTGGTTTGGTTTGTGGTGGGTTTTTGCCACAACCGACTTGCCCAAAGTTACAGAGGGAGATGATGTTAAAGACAGTCGGTATTCAAACATTGTCTTAAGAAGGATGTCATAGTTTGAGATCCAGACATCTGGTCATCATTAACCATCGCTGTTCACACATGATGTTTTACTTAGACTGAACCAGGAGGCAGACAGTAATTTATATCCTGTAGTCAGTGGGAAAAAGTCTGGTAAAATGTATAAGTGATCATGAATGGAAGTCACTAGCAGGTTCAGCTGTGGGGTAAGGTCAGTGAGGAGACAGATTTAAGAAAGGAAATCACACCTTAGTGATTTTCCTGGCTTACAATAAGGAAGCTCCACCTAAGCTCGTCAGATGAGAAGTGGGGTTAAGGTACCTTTTCCACAGAATGTCAGGCTGTATATAAAGAGATTTTGCAATATGAACATTAAGCTTCTTTGTGGTTTTACTTGCTGTTATTTTTTAGGTCTGTCTCTATAGCATTTTCTGGGAGAAAAAAATTATAGCATTACTTCATTCAATTTCAGTTGGCATTGTGAAATGTTAGATTAATAGCTGTCAGGCAGCCAAATATCACAAGAGTTTGCCTGTGTACTTCCTGAATTTTGCCAAAGATTAAAATGTCATGACTCCCATTACGGACATTGGGTATGTACTGAATTACTCTGTGGACTATACTTTGAAAAGTTTCAGCAACTGAGTATATTTCAGGTGTTCATCTCTTGTACTCAGTATTTCAAACCTTTATGAATTTGCTTCCTGGACTTAGGTTAATAACTCAGGAAAGACCACTAATTTAGCAGACTTCTACTTCAGATATTCTATTTCAAGCTTTTGCTCCTTGTATCCATACCTTTATAGTATTTCCTAGTCTTCAAGGAGCTTTCTGAATTTGTACAAAGTTCAAGAAAGTCTATGATACTGCTGCGTACTGGGGCAGAAGGATTAAACAGTGAGACTGATCAAGTGATCTTGTGGGATCAAAGGAGATTTTTTTTTTTTAGATGACTGAAATTAAAAGTGTTTCACAATTCTGGAAAGGTTTAAAAAGGGAAGGGAAGGGAAGGGAAGGGAAGGGAAGGGAAGGGAAGGGAAGGGAAGGGAAGGGAAGGGAAGGGAAGGGGAGGGGAGGGGAGGGGAGGGGAGGGGAGGGGAAGGGGAGGGAAGGGGAGGGAAGGGAAGGGAAGGGAAGGGAAGGGAAGGGAAGGGAAGGGAAGGGAAGGGAAGGGAAGGGAAGGGAAGGGAAGGGAAGGGAAGGGAAGGGAAGGGAAGGGAAGGGAAGGGAAGGGAAGGGAAGGGAAGGGAAGGGAAGGGAAGGGAAGGGAAGGGAAGGGAAGGGAAGGGAAGGGAAGGGAAGGGAAGGGAAGGGAAGGGAAGGGAAGGGAAGAGAAGGGAAGGGAAGGGAAGGGAAGGGGGGCCCCCCACTGCTATCTTTCAGTATGACGAAAACTGCAGAAGCCTAATGAGAGAGGGTGGGGGTAGGGAAAGCAAATTAAGGGTTTTTGATTTTCAGTTCTAAGAAATGTCAGTGTAAGATGTAAAGATCTCCACAAAGTTGTTCTCTACCTAACCCATCTTTTTGCTTCTGTGCACACCTGAAGAGCTGTAGGTTACCAGCTGTGCAAATTGGCAGGAGGTGACATCCTTGTATAGAGGTTTTTGTTTTGCTTCCTTTCCGGACAAGCAGTTCATGGCTTTCATTGGTTCAGCTAAGCACTGAATAAAGCCTTCAGAATTTGTCCCCATATCCGTTACAGATAGAAAAGACTCAGATGCCTCAGTTTCTGATCAGCGTATGTATTTCAATGGCTTTGTTCATAAACTTTGTCCAAATTCCATCAATACCTAGGCTTTCTGGGAAAATTATGCTTGTGCCTATTCACATTCTCCACACAGACAAAATAGCCATTGAAATCAATGAGCCAAGTAATGGCTTTCCCACCCTTTTCCTTGGGATGTACTAGAAAGCAGTGTTGCAGAATTCCAGGTTTCTCCCTTCCCCCACAAGGTAACCATGTGCCTGAGTTCACTGTCCAGCCACCCCGGCGTATTTTCAAACTGCCCTGAATTTTGTTTCAATTCTCTCTGTTTTCTCTGTTAGTCTGACAGTTGGATAAAATCTCATTGAGCTTGTGGACTTCAGTCATGATAAACATAAGAAGCAATTCTCTTTTCAATGTGTATCTATGCGTGCACAGAAACAGCAGAAGCATAGAAGATGCAGACAGCTACAAACAGTCAGAGGATCACTTGCAGAATAAACCCAAGAAAAAAGATCTTTCTGGATATTGTGCTGGTGAAAACCTACCTCTGCAAAAAAAGACCAGAACCAAAAAACAACTCAGCTGTTATTAGATTTCTGATGTGTTCAAGAAAGCCTGGGTTTTAGTGTATTTTTGTAAAATCATGTTTCAATTACATGATTATTGTAATTAATGTTGCCTTCTAACAGAAGTAGAAACAAGTAGAAAGACACTGAACATTGATGAACAGCTCATATGAAAAGAACCAAAGGATATTCATATTAGAGACTTTTTGTTTCTGTGCTACTGACCACTTTTAATTTTCATTTTGAGTTTTTGGCTCATTCAGTGTCAAAAAAGTAACACATTTTTTGTCAAAGAAATCAATACACTTGACGACGAAAATGACGTTAATGAGTCCAGCTTAAGAGTTAACACCAGTAATTTTACTTTGAGCACAACGATTGTCCTCAAAACAGAAGTGATTAATGTGACCTATTAAAAATGAAAGCAAAAACTGATTGGAAAAAAAAGATGATGGAAGTGTCATTTATATAGAAACAAACAAGTAAGATCTCCAAGCAAACCTGATGATATGCTGAGAAAAAAAAAAAAAGGTTTTTTATTTTTAGTTTTCATTTTGAAACAGTTTTCTTCTAATCTAGATTCAAACTCAGTACATGACTGTCAAAGCTCTTCATGTGTCTTCATTCTGTATTTCCATTCCTCAGCCTAGCACGAATTTTTACAAGATTAATCTTCAGTATAAAGAACTTGCAAAAGCACTTTTTTCAAGTAGCAGGGACATATAGGTAAGCCATGGTACTCCATCAGAAACTACTAACTTTCAGCATCCTTAACACTGATTAGCTTTAAGGTAATTGAGATCAGTTAATGTCTCACTGGGACAAAAACCTTATTTTTTTTCAAAGTCTATTATCAAAACTTCTACCTGCAGTGAGAACTCTAGGAATTGAATGGGATTCCATTTTATTTTCTGCAGGCTGCTGAACATATTCTTTATAATTTTGAATTTAAACCTCTCTGGGATAGTCTTACGAAAATAGAATGTTTCATTGGCTGCATAAGGGAGTAACAAAGCTGTTCCCCCCTTTCTGGTCAATTATATTGATTGTGATTCTGACATTTTCAAGTGTATTTCTCCATTTACTCCAATTATATTAAGCATGATTGTTAAGATGATTGTCCTGGACTTCAAAAGACGTGCAATGAGCCAGCTCACTTGTAGTTGTGTCAAAGTTAATTAATTTTTCTAAATCTAAAATGACCAGGGATGCATTCTGCTTACTACTTTGAATTAAAATCACTTTTTCACTGCTGTGTTATTCCTAGTTTGTATTGATTTTAGGTTCAAAGAGTATTAACTTCAATCCTAAATTTTCTTTTAACCTGTAGAGAACATGGAGGGATCACAAGCTGTGTTTAGAAATTTCCCCAAGAGGCTCATCCAAAGCTTAACGAAACATTCTCAGTGACTTAATTTCACCTGATGTCCTTGAAGAACCTTCTCTTTTATCCTTCAGGTTCAATTTTTTGGGAATGCATTTATTCAAATGTAAATTATCCCAAACTAAGAGTAGTATTCTTGCAGCTGGAATTATTTTAATTTTTGCAAATGCCCAAAAGCAAAACAACAACAAAAAAGAAAAACAAGTATTTAAAAGTTATTTTCATTTAAAAAAAAACAAACTGTGGTGGGTTAGCCTTGGCTAACAGCCAAAATCCCACCCAGCTGCTCGCTTACTCCACTCTCTCAGTGGGATGGGGGAGAAAATAGGAAGAACAAGAACGAGAAAACTCGCATGTTGAGGTAAGGACAGGGAGATCACTTATCAATTACCTTTGTGGGCAAAACAGACTCAAACTGAGGAAAATTAAATTAATTTATTGTCAATTAAAATAAATATTTAATTACTGATTCAGGTACTGGTAAACAAAAAGACAAACATTAAAACAACATTTCTCCTCCTCCTTTCCCCAGGGTCAACTTCACTCCTTCTCTCCAGACTCCACTACCTGAGCAATGCAGGGCATACCAGGGGGTCAGAGTCAGCATGCAGCAGTTTCTCTCTGCTGCTCCCTCCTTCTCACATCTTTTCTCTGCTCCAATGTGGGCTTTCCATGGTGGCAGCTCCTTTGGGAGTAACCATGTGCTATGGCATGGGGTCATCCATGGGCTGCAGTAGATGCCTGGTCCGGTGCCAGGTAGTATCTTTTGCTCCTCCTTCTCCTCCTCTGACCTTGCGTCTCCTGTTTCTCACTCTTTTTGTTCTCTCGTCCTGTCTCTGTCTGGCACTTTCTGCCCCTTCTTATATAAATTCACTCTGAGGTGCCGCCATCGTGGCTGCGGGGCTCAGCCATGCCCTGCAGTGTGTCCATCTGAGCTGCCTGGAACTGGCTGTCTCCTCACAGAGGCCACCGCTTGACACCTGCACCCAGTACAAATTCAAATAAGATATTTAAATCAAAGTTTACCTCTGGGCCAGTTCTTAAAAATTTGGCTTCTATTTTTTTTGCACCTGCAGTTAATTTCAGTCAATAAAATCTGTAGCTGAAGCAGTATGGAGGAGCCACTATAGCCAGCCTTCTAGCTTGAAACAGAAGTGTGCTTTCTTGAAAGCAAATTTAGTGATCACCCCAATTTACTGTGCCATGGTTCACACTGTGGCGCAGCCTCAGAGTACACAAACCAGGTTCCTTGTGGCGTCGCCTCACCCGCAAGGGAGGCCCCAGAGTACCCCCAGCCCATTCCAATCCCAGGAACAGCTCTGGAGTAGGGCTGAGCTGGTCTGAGCACCAGCATGCATGGGCAGGGCATGGGCATGGGCAGGGCATGGACAGGGCATGGGCATGGGCATGGACACGGGCACAGGCACTGGCACGGGCACGTCTGTCAGCACCAACTGCTTTGCTTCCTGCTGAGCTGCACGTCTCGCTAGTGCACAAACAGATGCACTCGCCGAGTGACAAACGCTGGTATTTGGTCCAGGGCCTGTCACACGCCTCAAAGTATTGTGACCAGTGTAATATGATGTCTCTGCTTGATGGACTATATGCAATGAGCTCGGCAGTATCAATCTAAAACCTAGTGAGACAGAAGCCATGTGACCAAAAAAAGATAAAAAAATACAAGTAGGTTTGACGCAGTAATTACCCCTATGATAGCTCTTTCTAGGTAAGGCAAATTGGTGATGACAACGTAGGGAAATTTGCCTCTCTAGTACTGTTTTCTGAATAAAATTTCCCACAGCTGTCAATCAGGCCATTTTACCCTCACACTAAATTAGCACCATTTATTTTAACAGTGTCTTTTGTACAATGCTGAAAGGTGAACTATATTTTAATTCAACCTTGAGAATATTTTCTTGTGTTAAAAGTTCCTATTTTTATGTAGTCTTTATTATTTCTTAACTAAAAGTCTTAGACATATGAGCTTTACTTTCTCAGCCTGGTCCTGATCTGTAGACCATAGCCTAAGAAGTACTTTTTACTCTTTTTACTTTATAATTACAAGTGAATGATAATTCCACTATGATCATAGTCATATATATTTCCTTTTCATTTTACTGTGTAGCTGTAAGGTGTTGTCTGCTTCATATGGCACTTATCGTACTTGGATATTTTGTTTCATTGAAACAGCAAATGCCTTTTAAAATGACTCTTGTGTCTCTCCTGCACTGTCAATAAAATGCTGTAAGACTGAGTGATGCATGGGACCTTGCATAGGCTTGTTAATGCTACAGGTAGTTTTACAAAGAGGCTATGGCAACATAAAGCTCAGTATTTCAAAGGTAATTCTCAGGCAAATGACTTTTCTTCTCAAAATAGGAGCTACAAAATGCAGTGTGCTAAAGCAGGGTACACCAGGAACTGGTCAGTGAGTTCAGGGATGATTTTGAATTCCTATCCATCATGAAGGTTTAAATATTCTCATGGAAAGAGAGAGGACTTGGATTTCCATTCCTATTCCAAGGACTTATTTTAGCCAATAATAATCACAGTTACTGCCTGAGACAAAGACTCTACCCCATCTTTCATCTTTCAGTGCCCTGATCCCTTGACTGAAGACTCACACTCCTTAAGAAGCAATGAGAAGCACTTTAGGAAGCTCTTTCAAGAAGCAATATTATGCTCACTGTTCTCCTCCTGCCTGTCCCACATTAAATGAACTGTGTTTGACACAAAACCATCAAAGATGGCAAGGCTTCTGTGTGGCAAGTCAGGCCCTCTCAGACTTGTCTATAGGCTACCATGAAGGATGCTCTGAAAAGTATTGGCCATGTGGGTTCCAGACCTAGAAATGCAACAGAGGCTTCCTGACTCTTTGAGTTTAGAAAGGGACAGCTTTGGAAAAATGAAAACAGAAAGCAAGCACTTACATTATTAGGTTTATCATAGATTAATAACCTTGGATGTGATTTTTTATTATTATTTTAAAATATTTCAGGTTTGCTCACATTTGTTATTTTTTCTTGTAGTAACATCAGGTACTCTGGTCCCATAAAACAAGCTGAAACATTACAATGAGACTTGCACACAATGTGTTTAGCCAAGTGCTTAATTCTTCTGTCTGCCGCTTTCTTCCAGAGCCATCCAAATGCATAGATGGTGGTGTTTATAAGCTTGAAAGTCTCTCAGTGTCTGAGATTTCATCATCTTCATGCACAGATGCAGACCACTTTGACTCACTTGAGCTACTTGGTGAGCTCAGCTCTCCTTTCAGAGACAGAATCTAGCAGTACCATTTGTGTTTCCTAAGGAGTCAATGCCAGGTTCACATCTGGAGCCTGCTGAGCACGCTAGAACTAAGACACACGTAGAGTTTGAAATGGTGGTGGTGTCACCCACCTACCTATTATTGAAGGGTAAGGAAGGACATCCATAGGTCGAAAGTGGTCCACAAGTTGCTCCACCTGGCCACTGCCTTCTCTGAGACAAGAGGAAGAATAGGTGCAGAGCTCCCCCTGCGCTCACCCCAGCACATGCAGATAGGCTCCATGCTGGGTACAGCTGGGAAGCATGAGCATCTGCTGGCACAAGGACAAGCAAAACAGATAGTCGCTGATGAAAAAAAGGAGTGAAGCAGGTTGCTACCACTGTGCGGGGAGGTGGATCACCCGCTTGGACAGATGTTTGAAGGTGTGCAGGTGGCCAAGAGGAGCAGCTGTTTGCACCACGTGGGCAGGCAAATGTCTGTGTTTCTGTGCATGGGGGAAGGATGGGGTATCCTTGTAGGAACGGAGGGGAGAAGAGGCACTTGCAGGGAGGTAAGGCAGGGGCTGCTCTGGAGTCAGCAGGAGAAAGAACTTCCACAAGCACACTTGGCACTAGCTGTAAGTTGGATCACCCTGGACCCTATAACCTATTGGTTACTGTACTGTATAATCTCCATTTCCCAAAGTGTCTGAGCTCTTCATTAAATCTCACCTTAACCACTCTGGCCTCAGCTGAACTTTACATAACTGCATGGGAGACAGGCTTGTAAGATTAAGAAAATTTGGTAGACTCTCAGAGGTATTAAATAAACCTGAAACTACTTTAAATTTGTAACTTAAGAAGGCTTTTCTTTCTGGTCTCTTGGTTAGAAAAAATAGATGTATATGGAAAATTTCATTTGTTTTTTTTTGTGAGCACTCAGATTTCATTCCATACCACTTTATCCACCCTTTATTGAAACTTTTCATCAGACATACAAATTGGATAATGTGAGGCCTCTCTTTAAAAAATGAAAGAAATGAGTGAGCCTTTGCTGGTGAGCAAACCTATTCAATCAGCTTCTGTGTAGAAGCAGTTTTCAACATTAGCAACTGGATACCACCCATTAGCATGACTTAGTGCAGCTGTGAAATGCTGCCAAACTTTTATAATACAATTATTATGTGGTGGCATTGCATAAAATAAAGCAGGGCTGCCACTATAAGCTCTCATTTGTAACAATTCTGTTTTTAAAAGCTGATGAAGAACATCATGCAATTCTGTGGTACAAGGTAGATCTGGGAAAGCTCAGAGTCCCATGAGAATAAATAAAAAAATTGTAGTATGAGACCTCTTATCAAATTAAAAGCCTGTTGCATTTGTGTGTTGGTGCTTGCTTTCCTAAAGAAAAATACCAAAACATTATTTTCTCTGCAATTAAATAAACATGAATTCCTGATATTTGCATGTCACAAATCAGGCTGCAGAAAGTTATTATAGTGCTAAACCTATTATAGTGCTCATGACCATTCAGAAAAAAATAGTTCATAAAAGTTTGTTGATTTAAATAAGATAAACTTTTTATTAGTTTAATTCTCTAAGCAAGGAGGAAAAAAACAGATATGGTGCCTTTTAAATAATGGTGGGGTTTTTTCTACAAATCTAGGAGACCATAGACTGTCCCTGTAAACAGATGGTTCAGAAGAAACTCACCTGATTATGACTTTAAATAAAGACCTGCGAATCCAGCCAGGACCTCAGAAAGGATCCTTAAGACTACTGAATTGTGTTAGACCACAAGACCTTTACAATCCATGTCACTCAAAAATCTCAGGCAAGGACTCAGCTATGCAACGCTAACATTTAAATATATGTACTTATTTCCCACACACTAATGTAATAACGAAAGGTATATTGCTTCCTCGCCTGTTAGCTCATTTAAGGTTTTATACTTTGTGGCCATATTTTGGAAGCTTTGCTCAGGGCAGACCCCTGCTGCTGCAAACAAATCTTTATCTGTAACCAGCTAAGTGGAGTTTTAGCAGCTTTGTTCCCCCTCTCATCATTTTCTAACTCTTTCCTTGTAGACCTTGGCTCTTTCACCATTCACTTAACTACCAAATATCACTTGCAAAGACAGATGAACTAATAAAAAAAGTTC
>NW_027472527.1:7500-10000 GCF_965638725.1 Aptenodytes patagonicus | reverse complement strand
GACAGCCGCCCGCGCGCGGGAGGCCGGGGGCGAGGACCGCGCCTCCCCCCCTTCCCTCTTCTCCCCCCACCGCCGCGCCGGGACCGACCGACCGACCGGCCCGGCCAACCCCGGCGGCCACGGCGGGACGAGCTCCGCCCAGCGGGCGCCCCGGGAGCGGGGAGCTTCGGCGCGCTCCCCGAGTCTCGATTTAGGGGGACGAAGGCCCTTCGCCTCGGCCGACGACGCCGGGCCGCGGGGAACCGCTCCCCGGGCCCGGGGGCCGCCGCGCGCGGGCCTGCGAGCCGCCCCAGCCGCGCCGCTGCGCCCGCCGCCCGCCCAGGGGCGGCGGCCCAGGCGGCGATTGATCGTCAAGCGACGCTCAGACAGGCGTAGCCCCGGGAGGAACCCGGGGCCGCAAGTGCGTTCGAAGTGTCGATGATCAATGTGTCCTGCAATTCACATTAATTCTCGCAGCTAGCTGCGTTCTTCATCGACGCACGAGCCGAGTGATCCACCGCTAAGAGTTGTCTGCTTTTCGGCACCGCCCCGCGCGCGCGGGGGGACCGGGACCGCTCCCCGAGAGCGGCCCCTCTCTGAGGACGGCCCACCGCCCGACCGCCCCACCGCCCCCCTCCGCCCGCGCGGAGGGGGCGCGACGCGGCGCGACGCGGCGGAGAGGCCTCGCCTCGCCTGACCGTACGAGCACACTGAGGAGGAGGGGGGGAGAGGAAGGGGGAACGGAACGGAAAACCCCGAACGGCAAGGGCGGGGAGCCCGCGCTCCCGACCGACCTGGGAAACGCACCTTGCCCTCGCTTCGGAGCCGGCCCAGGCGCCCGGGCTCGGCCCGGGCTCCGCACGGAGGAGGCGGCGGCGCGCACGGCCGCGCCCCGCCTGCCCGCCTCGCTCGGGACACGGAGGCTGCTGCCGCCGACGACGACGGCGACGGGCGGCAGCGGGGCGCCCTGCCGGCCCCGCGCGCGCCTCCGCGACAACCACGCCGCGCTACGACAGCCGCCTAGCCCCAACCCACGGCTCGCCCCGACGGCACCTCCGCGGCTACGCCGCCGCGCCGGAGGCGGCAACCGCCGGAGCCCGAGACGGCGACGCACCGCCCGCGGAACCGCCGGACGGCGCCCGCCGCCGCGCCGCGGCGGCCGCCCTCCCGGCGCCGCCGCCGCCGCCTCTCGCCTCGGCCCCTTCCGCGGGCACGCGCCGGGCGGAAGGCGGACGGCGCTAAGCCGGGGGCGGCGCCCGCTCTCCCCGTTTCCACGCGGAGACCGGGAGTGGGACGCCCCCGACCGCCCGACCGACCGCCCGGCACGGCCGGGAAGGGCGGCGGGGAAGCGACGGGCGGGGCCCGGGCCGGGACAGCCGCGCGGCCGGCGGCGGGCGCCCTCCGGCCGACCGACACGCCGAGCGGCGACGCCGCCGCTCGGACGGGGGGTGCCGCCCTCGCCGGCGGCTAGCGGCGGGACACCGCCGAGCAGCTCGCCGGGGCTGGGAAGGAGCGGAGCGCAGCGCGCCGCGGCGCCGCGACGGAGGCGCGGCGGCCCGGCGGCCGCCCGGCGAGCCCCCGCCGCGGGGACTCGCCGCCCCGGCGGAGAGCCCGCGCTCCCGCCGGGGTCGCCCGTTGCGAGGCAGGCAGGCCGGCCACGGCCGGCTACCCCGCCGCGGTCTCTCCGCCGAGACCGGACCGCGGAGAGGGGGGGGCAGCGGGACCCCCTCCCCGGCACGGCACGGCCGCCCGCGGGACGAGCGCGGGCGGCGGCGTCCGCACGGGGGGCTTCGGGGAGCAACTCCCGCCCCTCGAGGCGCCACCGCCCGGCCGAACCCGCGGGCCGCGCCGAGCCGCCCGCGTCTTTAAACCTCCGCCCGGCTCCGCGGCCTTCGGCCCCCGGGCTCGCCGAGGGAGGGCCGCGGAAGCGCGGACGCTAGGTACCTGGCCCTGGGGCGAGGGAAACGACCTGCAGGCCCCGCGGGGGTGCCTCCCCCGCTGCCGCCCTCGGGGGAGCGTCCGCCCGCGGGGGCGCGCCCGACATCCGCCGCCATCACCTCGGCCTCCTTCCCGGGGCCCGGGGTTTCCCTCAGTAGCCCGGCGCTGCGCCCGGGAGGAGAGCCGTGGCTCGGGCCGCCCGCTGGCGCGGGGCGCGACCCGGCGGGGGCCTCGCCCGCCGAAGCCGGCGGCGGCGGCGCCCGTCCGCGCCTCCGGCTCCCCCGCAGGGGAGGGGAGGCGAGGCGGGGGTGCCGCCGCGCCGCACGGCGCCGCGCGCCAGCCCGGAACGCCCGGAGGCCTCGCCCTGCGCGGCCGGCCGGACGGCAGGGCGGGCTGCTCCGCAGCAGCCCGCCCCGGTGCGGGGAGGGCCGGGGGAGCCGCCCCCCCCGACCCCGAAGGCCCTCTCTCTCTCGCCGCTCGCACCTGCCGGCCCCGCGGCGTCGGCGTCGCCGCCGGTCGCCGCTTCCTCCTCCGGCTCGAGCGGGCTCGGCCGGCGGGGCTCGTCACACCCCGCGCCGGCAGC
>NW_027472527.1:0-2500 GCF_965638725.1 Aptenodytes patagonicus | reverse complement strand
CCGCTGGCTAGCGCCGCTCTCGGAGGCGAGTCCCCACTCCCTCCTATAGTACGGACAGGCACGTCCCCGCCCCCGGCAAGCTGCAAGAACGGTGCCTCCGCCCACCGGGGGGGCGCGCCGCCGCCGCCGCCTTTTACGATGACGTAACTGGAGGCAGCGAAAAACAGCGACCCCTTGGGCAGCTCCGAGCAGGCGGCGGGGACAACACGTCTACCCCTCAGCCCCGGAAACGCGACCAAGTCCCGCCGGAGCCCGGTAGACGTGGCCACCCTTTTCGCCGGACGCGCCGACAGCGACGGTCCGCGCTCTCCGGGGACCGCCGCCGGCCGCCGCCGGCCCCGGAGCCGGGTCGACCTGGCGGCCACCTGCGGAGCCGGGTAGACCTAGCGGCCGCCACCGGCCGCGGAGGCGGGTAGACGTGGCGCCCGGCCGCGGAGGTCGGTAGACGTGGCGCCCGGCCGCGGAGGCCGGTAGACGTGGCGTCCGACCGCGGAGGCCGGTAGACGTGGCGTCCGACCGCGGAGGCCGGTAGACGTGGCGTCCGGCCGCGGAGGCGGGTAGACGTGGCGTCCGACCGCGGAGGCCGGTAGACGTGGCGTCCGACCGCGGAGGTCGGTAGACGTGGCGTCCGACCGCGGAGGTCGGTAGACGTGGCGTCCGACCGCGGAGGCGGGTAGACGTGGCGTCCGACCGCGGAGGCCGGTAGACGTGGCGTCCGGCCGCGGAGGCGGGTAGACGTGGCGTCCGACCGCGGAGGTCGGTAGACGTGGCGTCCGGCCGCGGAGGCGGGTAGACGTGGCGTCCGACCGCGGAGGCCGGTAGACGTGGCGTCCGACCGCGGAGGCCGGTAGACGTGACGTCCGACCGCGGAGGCCGGTAGACGTGGCGTCCGACCGCGGAGGTCGGTAGACGTGGCGTCCGGCCGCGGAGGTTCGTAGACGTGGCGTCCGGCCGCGGAGGCGGGTAGACGTGGCGTCCGGCCGCGGAGGCGGGTGCACGTGGCGGCCGGCCGCCACGTGCTCCGGAGCCGGCTGGACCGGCCAGCCCGGTTCTCCCCAGGCCGAGCTGTGGGTGGGTGGTGGTGGGGGCTAATTTCTACTTTTTTCCCCTTTTTCGGGATTTACGCGAATCTGGCGCAAGGGCCACCCCGTCCCTGTTTCAGCAGGGCGGCGGGGGTCGTGGGGGGGGGTCCGGGGGGGTTAACTTTTTTTTTTCCCCTTTTTCGGGATTTACGCGAATCTGGCGCAAGGGCCACCCCGTCCCTGTTTCAGCAGGGCGGCGGGGGGGCGTGGGGGGGGGTCCGGGGGGGTTAATTTTTTTTTTTCCCCTTTTTCGGGATTTACGCGAATCTGGCGCAAGGGCCACCCCGTCCCTGTTTCAGCAGGGCGGCGGGGGGCGGGGGGGGGGGTCCGGGGGGGTTAATTTTTTTTTTTTCTCCTTTTTCGGGATTTACGCGAATCTGGCGCAAGGGCCACCCCGTCCCTGTTTCAGCAGGGCGGCGGGGGGGCGTGGGGGGGGGTCCGGGGGGGTTAATTTTTTTTTTTCCCCTTTTTCGGGATTTACGCGAATCTGGCGCAAGGGCCACCCCGTCCCTGTTTCAGCAGGGCGGCGGGGGTCGTGGGGGGGGGTCCGGGGGGGTTAACTTTTTTTCCCCCCCTTTTTCGGGATTTACGCGAATCTGGCGCAAGGGCCACCCCGTCCCTGTTTCAGCAGGGCGGCGGGGGTCGTGGGGGGGGGTCCGGGGGGGTTAACTTTTTTTTTCCCCCTTTTTCGGGATTTACGCGAATCTGGCGCAAGGGCCACCCCGTCCCTGTTTCAGCAGGGCGGCGGGGGGGCGTGGGGGGGGGTCCGGGGGGGTTAATTTTTTTTTTTCCCCTTTTTCGGGATTTACGCGAATCTGGCGCAAGGGCCACCCCGTCCCTGTTTCAGCAGGGCGGCGGGGGGGCGTGGGGGGGGGTCCGGGGGGGTTAACTTTTTTTTTTCCCCTTTTTCGGGATTTACGCGAATCTGGCGCAAGGGCCACCCCGTCCCTGTTTCAGCAGGGCGGCGGGGGGGCGTGGGGGGGGGTCCGGGGGGGTTAACTTTTTTTTTTCCCCTTTTTCGGGATTTACGCGAATCTGGCGCAAGGGCCACCCCGTCCCTGTTTCAGCAGGGCGGCGGGGGGGCGTGGGGGGGGGTCCGGGGGGGTTAACTTTTTTTTTTCCCCTTTTTCGGGATTTACGCGAATCATGGTACAAGGACGGCCACCCCGTCATTTTGAATGGATTTTTAAGAATTTCGGGTTTTTTAAACGCCCCCCTCCCCCGCCGCCGCCCTCAACGCACGCGCCCACAGGCACGCGCCCCCCCCGCCCCGAACCGGTGGCCGCCGTGCGCTCGCCGGCTTCACCGCCCCGTCCAGCCTCTCCGCTCCGCTCCGCCCCGCCCTCCCCCCCCCCCCCCGGCTCACGGCAAGTCTGCCCTCCCGGCCGGCTTTTTTCCTCCCCAGCTGGTAGGGGAGG
>NW_027472526.1:0-17000 GCF_965638725.1 Aptenodytes patagonicus | reverse complement strand
CCCCCCCGACACGGTGCAGCAGCCACTCGGGTCCCCCCCGACACGGTGCAGCAGCCACTCGGGTCCCCCCCGACACGGTGCAGCAGCCACTCGGGTCCCCAAAATATACCAGGACCAGCTCCCTTCTCCCCAAAAGACAACAGCACCACCTCTCCTCCCCCAGACACAGCACCAACTGAAGCCAAAAACAGAGCAGCAACTATTCCCCCACACCAGAACACTAACACTCGCGTCCCCCCCCAACACAGGGGAGCAGCCACTCGCGTCCCCCCCCGACACGGTGCAGCAGCCACTCGCGTGTCCCCCCCGACACGGTGCAGCAGCCACTCGCGTCCCCAAAATATACCAGGACCAGCTCCCTTCTCCCCAAAAGACAACAGCAGCACCTCTCCTCCCCCAAACACAACAGCAACTGAAGCCAAAAACAGACCAGCAACTCTTCCCCACACCACAACAGTAACACACGCGTCCCCCCCCGACACGGTGCAGCACCCACTCGGGTCCCATCCCGACACGGTGCAGCAGCCACTCGGGTCCCCCGCCGACACGGTGCAGCAGCCACTGGGGTCCCCCGCCGACACGGTGCAGCAGCCACTCGGGTCCCCCCTGACACGGTGCAGCAGCCACTCGCGTCCCCCCCCGACACGGTGCAGGACCCACTCGCGTCCCCCCCCAACACGGTGCAGGACCCACTCGCGTCCCCAAAATAGACCAGGATGAGCTCCCTTCTCCCCAAAAGATAACAGCAGCACCTCTCCTCCCCCAGACACAGCACCAACTGAAGCCAAAAACAGAGCAGCAACTCTTCCCCCACACCAGAACACTGACACTCGCATCCCCCCCCAACACAGGGGAGCAGCCACTCGCGTCCCCCCCCAACACAGGGGAGCAGCCACTCGCGTGTCCCCCCCGACACAGGGGAGCAGCCACTCGCGTCCCCAAAATATACCAGGACCAGCTCCCTTCTCCCCAAAAGACAACAGCAGCACCTCTCCTCCCCCAAACACAACAGCAACTGAAGCCAAAAACAGACCAGCAACTCTTCCCCACACCACAACAGTAACACACGCGTCCCCCCCGACACGGTGCAGCAGCCACTCGGGTCCCCCCCGACACGGTGCAGCAGCCACTCGGGTCCCCCCCAGACACGGTGCAGCAGCCACTCGCGTCCACCCCCAGACACGGTGCAGCAGCCACTCGGGTCCCCCCCGACACGGTGCAGCAGCCACTCGGGTCCCCCCCGACACGGTGCAGCAGCCACTCGGGTCCCCCCCGACACGGTGCAGCAGCCACTCGGGTCCCACCCCGACACGGTGCAGCAGCCACTCGGGTCCCCCCCGACACGGTGCAGCAGCCACTCGGGTCCCCCCCGACACGGTGCAGCAGCCACTCGGGTCCCCCCCGACACGGTGCAGCACCCACTCGCGTGTCCCCCGACACGGTGCAGCACCCACTCGCGTGTCCCCCGACACGGTGCAGCACCCACTCGCGTGTCCCCCGACACGGTGCAGCACCCACTCGCGTGTCCCCCGACACGGTGCAGCACCCACTCGCGTGTCCCCCGACACGGTGCAGCACCCACTCGCGTGTCCCCCGACACGGTGCAGCACCCACTCGCGTGTCCCCCGACACGGTGCAGCACCCACTCGCGTGTCCCCCGACACGGTGCAGCACCCACTCGGGTCCCCCCAGACACGGTGCAGCACCCACTCGGGTCCCCCCCAGACACGGTGCAGCAGCCACTCACGTCCACCCCCAGACACGGTGCAACAGCCACTCGCGTCCACCCCCAGACACGGTGCAACAGCCACTCGCGTCCCCCCCCAGTCACACTGCAGCAGCCACTCGCATTCCCCCCCGACACGGTGCAGCAGCCACTCGCGTCCCCCCCGACATGGTGCAGCACCCACTCGCGTCCCCCCCCAGACACGCTGCAGCACCCACTCGCGTCCCCCCCCAGACACAGTGCAGCAGCCACTCGCGTCCCCCCCCCCCGACACGGTGGAGCACCCACTCGCATCCCCAAAATATAGCAAGATGAGCTCCCTTCTCCCCAAAAGACAACAGCAGCACCTCTCCTCCCCCAAACACAACAGGAACTGAAGCCAAAAAACAGACCAGCAACTCTTCCCCACACCAGAACAGTAACACACGCATCCCCCCCGACATGGTGCAGCAGCCACTCGCGTCCCCCCCGACACGGTGCAGCAGCCACTCGCGTCCCCCCCCAGACACGGTGCAGCAGCCACTCACGTCCCCCCCCCCGACACGGTGCAGCAGCCACTCACGTCCCCCCCCCCGACACGGTGCAGCAGCCACTCGCGTCCCCCGCCAACACGGTGCAGCAGCCACTCGCGTCTCCCCCCCGACATGGGGCAGGACCCACTCGCGTCCCCAAAATATACCAAGATGAGCTCCCTTCTGCCCAAAAGACAAGAGCAGCACCTCTCCTCCCCCAGACACAACAGCAACTGAAGCCAAAAACAGACCAGCAACTCTTCCCCACACCACAACAGTAACACACGCGTCCCCCCCCGACACGGTGCAGCAGCCACTCGGGTCCCCCCCGACACGGTGCAGCAGCCACTCGGGTCCCATCCCGACACGGTGCAGCAGCCACTCGGGTGCAGCAGCCACTCGGGTGCAGCAGCCACTCGGGTCCCATCCCGACACGGTGCAGGACCCACTCGCGTCCCCCCCCCGACACGGTGCAGGACCCACTCGCGCCCCCCGCTGACACTATGCAGCACCCACTCGCGTCCCCCCCCGACACGGTTGAGCACCCACTCGCATCCCCAAAATATAGGAAGATGAGCTCCCTTCTCCCCAAAAGACAACAGCAGCACCTCTCCTCCCCCAGACACAACAGCAACTGAAGCCAAAAACAGACCAGCAACTCTTCCCCCACACCAGAACACTAACACTCGCGTCCCCCCCCAACACAGGGGAGCAGCCACTCGCGTCCCCCCCGACACGGTGCAGCAGCCACTCGCATGTCCCCCCCGACACGGTGCAGCAGCCACTCGTGTCCCCAAAATATACCAGGACCAGCTCCCTTCTCCCCAAAAGACAACAGCAGCACCTCTCCTCCCCCAAACACAACAGCAACTGAAGCCAAAAACAGACCAGCAACTCTTCCCTACACCACAACAGTAACACACGCGTCCTCCCCGACACGGTGCAGCACCCACTCGCGTGTCCCCCCCGACACGCTGCAGCACCCACTCACATCCCCCCCCCCCCCACACGGTGCAGCACCCACTCGCGTCCCCAAAATAGACCAGGATGAGCTCCCTTCTCCCCAAACGATAACAGCAGCACCTCTCCTCCCCCAGACACAGCACCAACTGAAGCCAAAAACAGAGCAGCAACTCTTCCCCCACACCAGAACACTAACACTCGCGTCCCCCCCCAACACAGGGGAGCAGCCACTCGCGTCCCCCCCGACACAGTGCAGCACCCACTCGCGTCCCCAAAATATACCAGGACCAGCTCCCTTCTCCCCAAAAGACAACAGCAGCACCTCTCCTCCCCCAAACACAACAGCAACTGAAGCCAAAAACAGACCAGCAACTCTTCCCCACACCACAACAGTAACACACGCGTCCCCCCCCCGACACAGTGCAGCAGCCACTCGGGTCCCGCCCGACACGGTGCAGCAGCCACTCGCGTCCCCCCCCAGACAAGCTGCAGCAGCCACTCGCGTGTCCCCCCCCAGACACGGTGCAGGACCCACTCGCGTCCCCCCCCAGACACGGTGCAGCACCCACTCGCGTCCCCCCCCCAGACACGGTTGAGCACCCACTCCCGTCCCCAAAATATAGCAAAATGAGCTCCCTTCTCCCCAAAAGACAACAGCAGCACCTCTCCTCCCCCAGACACAACAGCAACTGAAGCCAAAAACAGAGCAGCAACTCTTCCCCCACACCAGAATACTAACACTCGCGTCCCCCCCCAACACAGGGGAGCAGCCACTCGCGTCCCCCCCGACACGTTGCAGCAGCCACTCGCGTGTCCCCCCCCCGACACGGTGCAGCAGCCACTCGCGTGTCCCCCCCCGACACGGTGCAGCAGCCACTCGCGTGTCCCCCCGCCGACACGGTGCAGCAGCCACTCGCGTGTCCCCCGCCGACACGGTGCAGCAGCCACTCGCGTGTCCCCCGCCGACACGGTGCAGCAGCCACTCGCGTGTCCCCCCCCGACACGGTGCAGCAGCCACTCGCGTGTCCCCCCCCCGACACGGTGCAGCAGCCACTCGCGTGTCCCCCCCCCGACACGGTGCAGCAGCCACTCGCGTGTCCCCCCCCCGACACGGTGCAGCAGCCACTCGCGTGTCCCCCCCCCGACACGGTGCAGCAGCCACTCGCGTGTCCCCAAAATATACCAGGATGAGCTCCCTTCTCTCCAAAAGACAACAGCAGCACCTCTCCTCCCCCAGACACAGCACCAACTAAAGCCAAAAACAGAGCAGCAGCTCTTCCCCACACCAGAACACTAACACGCGGGTCCCCCCCCCGACACGGTGCAGCAGCCACTCGCGGGTCCCCCCCGACACGGTGCAGCCGCCTCTCGCGGGTCCCCCCCCGACACGGTGCAGCCGCCTCTCGCGGGTCCCCCCCCGACACGGTGCAGCCGCCTCTCGCGGGTCCCCCCCCGACACGGTGCAGCCGCCTCTCGCGGGTCCCCCCCCGACACGGTGCAGCCGCCTCTCGCGGGTCCCCCCCCGACACGGTGCAGCCGCCTCTCGCGGGTCCCCCCCCGACACGGTGCAGCCGCCTCTCGCGGGTCCCCAAAATATACCAGGACGAGCTCCCTTCTCCCCAAAAGACAACAGCAGCACCTCTCCTCCCCCAGACACAACAGCAACTGAAGCCAAAAACAGACCAGCAACTCTTCCCCACACCAGAACAGTAACACACGCGTCCCCCCGACACGGTGCAGCAGCCACTCGGGTCCCCCCCCGACACGGTGCAGCAGCCACTCGGGTCCCCCCCGCCGACACGGTGCAGCAGCCACTCGGGTCCCCAAAATATACCAGGACGAGCTCCCTTCTCCCCAAAAGACAACAGCAGCACCTCTCCTCCCCCAGACACAACAGCAACTGAAGCCAAAAACAGAGCAGCAACTCTTCCCCCACACCAGAATACTAACACTCGCGTCCCCCACCAACACAGGGGAGCAGCCACTCGCGTCCCCCCCGACACGGTGCAGCAGCCACTCGCGTGTCCCCCCCGACACGGTGCAGCAGCCACTCGCGTGTCCCCAAAATATACCAGGACCAGCTCCCTTCTCCCCAAAAGACAACAGCAGCACCTCTCCTCCCCCAAACACAACAGCAACTGAAGCCAAAAACAGACCAGCAACTCTTCCCCACACCAGAACAGTAACACACGCGTCCCCCCGACACGGTGCAGCAGCCACTCGGGTCCCCCCCCGACACGGTGCAGCAGCCACTCGGGTCCCCCCCGCCGACACGGTGCAGCAGCCACTCGGGTCCCCAAAATATACCAGGACGAGCTCCCTTCTCCCCAAAAGACAACAGCAGCACCTCTCCTCCCCCCAACACAGCAGCAACTGAAACCAAAAACAGAGCAGCAACTCTTCCCCACACCAGAACAGTAACACTCTTCTCCCCAAAACACACCAGCAACCTCCTTCTCCCCCAAACACAGCAGCAAGACTTCTCCATGATGCAGCAGCAAGTCTTTCCTACCCAAAATGGAGCAGCCAGTTCCGCGCAGAGCAGACCAGCAGCTCTTCTCCCCAAAACAGACATACCTGTCCCGAAAACAGAGCAGCAACTTTTCTCCACAAAACAATGCAGCAACTCCCTTCTCCCCAAAAAGGGGCAGCATCTCCCTTCACTTCAGAACAGACCTGCAGCAGGTCTTCTCCCCAGAGTGGTGCGGAAGCAACTCTCATCCCCAAAATGCTGCAGAAACACTCCACCCCACACTGGTCCAGCAGCAGCTCTCCTCCCCACACCACCTCCAGCAGCAGCTCTCCTCCCTGCAGCTCTCCTCCCAAAAAGCGAACAACTCGCCGCCCCAAAACGGTGCAGCAGCAACTAAACCCGAAAACAGAGCAGCAACTCCCTTCTCCCCAGAAGAGACCAGCAGCAGCTCTCCTCCCCGAGACACAGCAGCAACTGAAACCAAAAACAGAGCAGCAGCAGGTCTTCTCCCCAAAACAGACGACCAGCGACTCTTGCTGCCCCTAAACAGAAAAAGTAGTTCTCCCTGAAACAAAGCAGCAAGACTTGTCCCCAATACAGAGCAGCAGCAGGACTTCTCCCTGAAACAGACAATAAAGTAAACTTAAAAACAAAGCAGCACCTCTTCTCCCTAAACACATGGAGCCACCACACCTCTTCTCCCCAAACACAGAGCCAAATCCTTACCATCTGACATCCTCCAAAAGGGATTAGTACACCCACATAACATATACATACAGAACCAAGTCACGTACTTGACATCCTCAGGATCAGCCCTGCGAAGATGAAAGGAAGTCTGATGCTATGTCCCTGGATGCTCCAGCGCTCAGCTCCTCTCTCTGGTGCTCTCATTGTGGCAAAACACTTGTGAAGATATCTAACAGAAAGCAGAAGAGCACGCTACAGGGACCTGGAAACCAAAAAGAAGACCAGACTCTACCTGCAGGAATGAACTAAGGAAACCCTACCAAGAACACTTGTAACCAGAAAACAGAAAATATGAAAAGCCCAGAAAGCTCAAAAAGACAGGACACAGTACCATACAGCAATTGAGATTACCCAATAAACGAAGCTGTGAAAACAAGAGATCCCAAATACCTTAACCCACTCAAACACTGCAACTGATTGAAGGAATAGCAGATCACTAACCCCCACAAAGCCCAGGGGCAGAATGAGCCCCCTGACCAGAGGCTGTGGCTCATATACCCTGAGACCCATGCACCACCCTTCCCACAATCCCCTGGGAAAGGGGAGGGACAAACCACCCAACGACATAAAGACGGCCGGAGGAGCAGAAGGGAGTTTTCTCATCTACCTTAAGTTTACAGACTACAAAGTGCTGAACAGAGAAGGCAACCCTTACTGGAAATTATAGCTATTGCATCAGCAACATGACCAGGTAGGGAATTTAGCTTAATTTTTCTGGGGCGCAGATATAGTAAGATAGATGTCATACTAAGCTATGTAGGAAAGTAGCTCGTTAAATGCAATAACAATATCATTATCAAAAATTACATATGTTAGGTTCATATTAAAAAAAAACCCAAAATGCTGTGGGGTTATACTTCATTTCTAGCAAGACCACACGTGCTACCTAACTGCTACCAGAACTACTTTCTGGATAGGACTGAATGACAAAGCAGAACCAGATCCTATAAGAATCACTTCTCAAAAATATCTCTGGCTGCAAAGTAAATTATTTACTGTAAGTGACCGACGATTCAGAGTCGCCTCGACGGCCTCTCCGACTGACTCCCTTAACAGAACTGGATAAGTCCCAAAGGACAGAAAACACAAAAGCCCGTGGAAATACAAGAAGTGTATCAGAAGCTGTATGAGGCAACGTAATTAACACCTAAGTAGCTAGAACAAAAGTGAATTGCAAAACGCAACAAAAAAACACCCCAGGAGCTGCGTTGAGAAGAAGAGATGAAGGCTATCGCCTCTGCTGAAAAACTCAAGAGACCATCCGAGCCGACAATAGACATCTCTGGGTACCAGATACCAAACAGAAACAGACTATAAGACAGAAAACAGACTGCTGTGGAGCACAAAGGTGGCTTCGGAAAAGGTTGTGACAGAACAAGAGCCATCGTCACAGGGATTAGAGAGGTCCCAATGGGGGCAGAGAGACCAAAGAAGTCTCGGGGATGCAATGAGCTCAAAAGGGAATAGAACAAAGCACAGATGTCCTCAGGGGACCGAACGGAGGTGCGCTAAACGGGTGAGAGAACAGAAAGACCGACCGGGGTAACAGATGCGGACTCAGGAAGGGGTCTGAGGGGAAAAGAGGGGTGCAAAGTCCCCTCCCGAGCTAGAACGGGTCTCTGGGGCGTAGGGGATGTCTCACGAGAGCTCAGCAACAGGGAGCGGAGAAGTCCTGAGGGGGCCTGAGAGACCAAAGAAGCCTCACAGGTAACAGTGAGGAACTCTGTGGGGATTTCAACAAAGTACAGATGTCGTCACGGGGCTGGGGGGTGAACGAAGGCATCCTAAATGGCAAAGAGTAAGACAAAAGTGCTCTGAAGCACACAAGAAAAAAGTCTAAACGGACCTACAAGAGTACTGTGGAGTACAAGAAAGGACTGAGATGACATTGTTATAGAGAGCAGAGGAATTGGGGGGGGCAGGGTAAGAAAAGAAGACTTGGAGATACATCAAGGGCCTTGGAGTCTCAGGCGGGCATCTAGGCAAACTACAGATGACCGAGTGAGAGAGGAACTGAACAGAGATGCCCTCGATGGCAGAGAGAAAGATAAATGAGCGATGCGTACCAAAGAAAGATGGCAGGCCCTGATGGAACAAGAGAGATGGAAAGGGAGATAAAGCGCTACAAGGTGCTGTGGACGATGAGGAGGGTCTCGGGAGGCATCGTGACTGGGAGAAAAAAATGTCCCGAGGGAGCCAGAGAGACCAAAAAAGGACTGGGGACATGATGAAATACAGAGGGGACGTGAACCGAGAAAACATGTCATCAGAAGGCCAGGGAACGACTAGAGGCACGGCTAGAGGGAAGAGAGGACCGAATAACTGGGCTGGCTCACGGATATGGACTCAAGAAGTCTTCTGAGGGAATGAGAGGGGTGCGAGGTCTCCTACAAAGCTAAAAGCATGCTAAGGGCAACGTCAAAGGCATCGATAGGCATCGTGACACCATTAGAGGGCTCCTGAATGTGCCAGAGAGACCAAAGAAGGCTCAGGGACACAAGGAGGAAGTCTGGAGGGGATCTAAACAGAGTACAGATGTCCTCAGGAGGCCAAGGACCGAACAGAGGCATCCGACGTGGCGGAGGGAAGGTAAGAGTGCTCTCAGGCAAAATGAAATCCTGAGGAAAAGTTGTCTCTGAATAAGGAAGATACAAATGCTGCTGCAGAACTAAAGGACGGCCACAGAACACAAGGACGCTCGCAGGAAGCATTGTGACAGAAATAGAGGGGTGCTGAGGTGGCCGGAGAGATAGAAGGTGGCTTGAGGGCACAAAGGTACTCGGGAGGGGATTTGAACAGAGTAAAGATGTCGCAAGGGAGACGCTGACCCATTGGAGGCGAGCGAGATGGAGGAGAGGACAAAAAGACTGCTCTGAGGAGAAGTTTTGACAAAATGAGAGGGGTACAAATTACACTCCAGAGATAAAAGCGTGCCGAGGAGACCCTCTAAAGCCTCAGGATGAACTGAGAGAAGAGAAAAAAAATGAGACAAAGAAAATTTCAAAACTGACATGGTATGTGACAAACAAGAAAGAACTAAAAAATAGGGATAGACAGCTGGATAAAAGATGTAGAAAGAAAATTTAAAAAGTGAAAGGGCACAAAGTAGAGGAGAAAAAAAATAAAAAAGAGGGACAGAAAACTAGACAAAAGTATACATAGAAAAAATTGGAAAACGAAGGCAACAAAGGAGGAAAAATTTAAAATACAGGGACAGCAAACTAAATAAACGGAGACATAGAAGGAAAATTGAAAAATTGAGAGAGTACCCAACAGACAAGAAAGATTTAAAAAATAGGGATGGGAACTAAATAAAAGCAGATGTAGGAAAAAAAAATTTAAAAACCAACAAGATTAAGGAAATAAAGGGAAAAATTAAAAAATAGGGACAGCAAACTAAAATGGAGACATATAAAGTAAATTTAAAAATGAACAGGGTACACAACAGACAAGAAAGAATTAAAAAACAGGGAGTTTGATAAAAGTAGACATAGAAAAAATTTTAAAAGTGACAGCAGTAAAGAAAGACAAGAAACGATTAAAAATAAAGACAGTGAATGGGATAAAAGTAGACAAAGAGAGGGCATTTTAAAAAAGGATTAAGAAAATAAAGGAAAAAATTTAAAAAGAAGGACGACAAACTAAAACGCAGACATAAAAAGAAAATTTAAAAAGCAAAGGTATAAAGGACAGACAAGAAAAAAATTAAAATACAGACAGTGAACTGGATAAACGGAGACACAGACAATATTAAAAGCAACTGGTATTAGGGAAATAAAGGCAAAAAAATTAAAAAATAAGGACAGCTAACTAAACAGAAACATAGAAAGTAAATTTTAAAAGTGATGGCGATTAAGAGAGGAAAAGATAAAAAATAGAGGCAGAAAACTAAATAAGAATAGATGTAAAAAATTTTAAAAGCAATGGGAATAAGAGAGGAAAAGATTAAAAAATAGGGACAGCAAACTAGAATGGAGACTAAGACAGAAAATATTTACAAAGGCGGCACTAAGGAAAGACAAGAAATAATTCAGAACTTAAGACATCAAAGGGGGTAAAAGTAGACACAGAACATTGTAAAAGCAACAAGGACTAGGAGAAGTGAAGAAAAAAATTAAAGAATAGGGACAACAAACTAAATAAATGGAGACATACAAAGTAAATTTTTAAAGTGATGGGATACATGACAGGCAGGAAATAAAAAATCCAGATAGGGAGCTTGACAAAAGTAGGCATAGAGGGAAAACATAAAAAGGGATGAGGTACAGGACAGACAGGAAAGAATTAAAAATAAAGACAGCAAACTAGATAAAAATAGACAGAGAAGCAACATCTTAAAAGCCAAGGGATTAAGAGAGGAAACAATTAAACAATAATGATAGCAAATGAAAACACAGCCATGGAAACAAAATTTTAAAATGTGAGCACTAAGGCAAGACAAGAAATGATGAAGAAATAAAAACAGCAAACAGGATAAAGGAAGAAAGAAAGAAAGAAAGATTAAGGAAATAAGGAAAAAATTTAAAGATAGCAACAGTGAACTAAAACGGAGATGTAGAAAGAAAATCTAAAAAGCAACAGCACTAAGGAAAGAAGAGAAATAATTAAAAGAAAAGAGAGAGAACTAAATAAAGCCAACGGCATAAAGGTAGAAAATATGAAAAAGCAACAGGGATTAGGGAAATAAATGGAAAACATTGAAAATAGGGACAGCGAACTAAAACACAGATGTAGAAATAAAATTCAAAAAGCGAGGGCACTAAGGAAAGACAAGAAGTAATTAAAAAATAAAGACAGTGAATGGAATAAAAGCAGACAGAAAATTTTAGAAGCAAATAGGATTAAGGAAATAGGAAAAAATTAAAAAGTAACGATGGCAAACTAAAACAGTCATAGAAAAAAAACTTAAAAAGCGACAGCACTGAGGAAAGACAAGAAATAATTTTAAGAAAACAGCAAATGGAATAAAAGTAGGCACAGAACGAACATTTAAAAAGCAATAGGCATTAGGGAGATAAAGGAAAAAATATGAAATAGGGACAGCAAACTAGAACAGAGACATAGAAAGAAAATTTTAAAAGGGCTGCACTAAGGAAAGACAAGAAATAACTAAAAAATAAAGACAGTGAATGGAATAAAAGCAGACAGAAAATTTTAAAGGTGATGGGGATTAAGGAAATTAAAAAACCCTAAAATGTAGCGACGGCAAACTAAAACAGAGACGTAGAAAGAAAATTTAAAAAGCAAAGGGATTAAGAACAGAGAGAAATAACATAAAATATAGGGTCAGCAAACTAAATAAATGAAGACATGAAAACAAAATTTAAAAAGTGATGAAGTGGAGGACAGGCAGGAAAAAATAAAAAACACAGACGAGGAACTGGAGAAATGGAGACAGAGGGAGAAAATTTAGGAAGCGACAGGGTACTGGCCATAGGGCTAAGTAGTTAAATATCGGGAAAGGTAGCCGGATAGACGGCCACAGGGAAAGGACATGGAAAGGGTGACAGGGTGCAGAGCAGAAGATGACACTGAAAGCAGAGACAGGCGGGTGGGTAGAGGGAGACCTGGAAATGCAATTTTCACAAGCAATGGGGAAGAAGGCAGCGTGGGAAGAATGAAATGATAGCGGGCGGTGAGCCGGAAAGGGAGAGGCATAGAAAGGAAATGTAGAAGGCAACGGTGTACAGGGTAGTGCTAGCAGAAGAGCAAAAAGCTTTGGGGAACCGGACAGCCCGAAAGGGAGATGGAGGCACGGACAGGCAAGGAAGCAGGCAGAAGTCTGGAGAAGCATGGCAGACATGGGCCAGGACGTACACAAGGGGACGCATGACTCACCACAGTTCCTGGCACCAGCAGGAGACCTACACCATCCTGAGGCTTCTCTCTCTGCCTCTGCCTCCTCTGCAGTGCCGGCTGCCAGACCCTCACCCACCCAGGAGGAGGAGGCGGGTGCCTTGACGCCCCTCTCCCACAAGGCTTTCCGGATGCACGGTGGCTTACACTTGCGGACAACAGAGGCACTGAGCTCCCAGCGCCATGTGCCGGAAGCGTGCTCTGTCAGGAACGGCTGGGAGGGATCCTTCCTCGCTGTGGGGACCAACTGTTCCCTGCTGGAGGCAGCTGCCTGTGGAAGCCCCTTGGTTTCACTCCTCAACCAACTCCTGCAAGCAGGCATGCCCAGGCAGCCCCCTCAGCAGATAGAGCCCCTTGGCACAGCAGGGCCAGCCCCATCCTCACCAGCTGCACCTGGTGCTGCCCTGGCCCATCCCCACCTGCAGCCTTTTCAAACCCTTGGCCCAGCCCCATCCTTACCTCACGGGTCTCACCTGGGCTGCCCTAGCCCACAGCTAGAGCCCGTTGGGAACAGGGGGCCATCACCCCAGCCCCTGCACCAGTCCACAGGCACAAGCTCTGCACCCAGGGGCTGCAAACACATCCAGGGGCCCAGGGGAAGCAGGAAAAGTTTATTCATTAATGCGCATAATAAATCCTGGCAGTAAGTTGGCTACAAGGCTCAGTGCCCAAATGCGGCAGGACAGAGGGAGACAAGGGAAGAGAAAAACAGGAGGAAGGACAGAGCGACATAGATAAGAGGTGTGGGACAGGGAGCCAGAAAGCAGGACTCTGTGAACAAGAAAGGGACAGGGAGCAGGACAACGGTGTAGAGAGGGGAGAGCAGAGAGATTGCGGGAAAAACACAGGGAGAAAGAGACGGAGGAATAAATAAGAGAGACAGGGAGCAGGAGAAAGAGGCGGAAGGGACCAGCAAGACAACAAGATAGAGACAAGACAAGGGATGGGGAAAAATTCTAAAGTGATAGGGGAAAAGAAACATAGGCAAGAAATAAAAAATAGAAACAGGGAGCCAGATAGAGGTAGACATAGAAAGAAAATTTCAAAAAGCAACAGGGTACAAGAAACGTAGGCAAGAACTAGCAAATAGGGACAGGGAGATAGAAAGAGGGAGATGTAGAAAGTAAGTCTAAAAAGTGACAGGGTACAGAACAGAGAGGGAAGAATTAATTACAGACAGGGAGATGGATAGAGGGAGACAGAAAATTTTGCAAGCGACAGGATACAAGAATCTTCCACAAGAATTAAAAGATAGGTACATGGAGCTGCATAGAGGGAGGCGTAAGAAGAAAATTTGAAAAGTGAGGGGGTACAAGAAACACTGGCAAGAAATTAAAATTAGGTCAGGGAGACAGAGAGAGGGAAAGGTAGCAAGAAAATTTAACAAGCGACTGGGTCCAAGAAACATATGTGAGAATTAAAAAGATAGGGATGGAGAGGTAGAAAGGAAGTTTCAAAAGAAACGGGGTACAAGAAATATAGGCAAGAATTAAAAAATAGAGACAGGGAGCCTGATGGAAGGAAACTGTGGTGGGTTGACCTTGGCTGGCTGCCAGGTGCTCACTGAGCCGCTCTGTCACTGCCCCTCCTCAACAAGACAGGGGGAGAAAATACAACAAAAAAGCTTGTGCGTCGAGATAAGGACAAAGAGATCACTCACCAATTCCTGTCAGAGGCAAAACAGACTCAACTTGGGGAAATTAATTTAATTTATTGTCATTCAAAAATCAAAGTAGGATAATGAGAAATAACAACAAATCTAAAACACACCTTCCCCCCTCCCCACTCTTTTATCCTGGGCTCATCTTCACTCCTGACTTCTCTACATCCTACCCCCAAGCAGCGCAGGGGGACAGGGAGCAGGGGTTGCAGTCACACATTGTCTCTGCCACTCCTTCCTCCTCAAGCTCTTTTTCTGCTCCAGTGTGGGGTCCCCCCACGGGGCCACAGGTGCTGATAGGAGCCTGCTCCAGAGTGGGCTCCTCTCCATGGGACCACAGCTGCTGACAGGAGCCTGCTCCAGTGCAGGCTCTCCATGGGGGTCACAGCTTCCTTCAGGCACATCCACCTGCTCTGGCATGGGGTCCTCCACAGGCTGCAGGTGCATGTCTGCTCCACCGTGGACCTCCATGGGCTGCAGGAGGACAACCTGTGTCACCATGGTCTTCACCACAGGCTGCAGGGGAATCTCTGCTCTGGTGCCTGGAGCACCTCCTCGCCCTCCTTCTTCACTGACCTTGGTGTCTACAGGGCTGTTTCACACTCACATTTTCTCTATCACAGCTTCTGCACAGCACTTTTTAGCCTTTCTTAAATGTCCCATCACAGATGCACTACCAGCGTTACTGATGGGCTCAGCTTTGACCAGCAGCAGATCCATCTTGGAGCTGGAACCAGCTGTGCCTGACATGGGGGTAACTCCTGGTGTCTTCTCACAGAACCCACCCCTGCAGCCCCTGCCCCCCCACCCCAGCTAACAAAACCTTGCCACGTAAACCCAATACAACAGCGCCCAGCTACAGCACAGAGAGGGGGGATTGAAAAATAGAGAAAGGGAGCCATGGGGAGAGAGGAAGAGGGGAAAAAAATAGCAACGGGCTATAGGCCGGAGAGGAGGAAGGGACAGGGAACCAGACAGAGAGATGAAGAAAAACAAAGAATAGTGATAGGCCACAAGGCAGAGAGGGAGGAATTAAAGAAGGGAACAGTGAGGTGGACAGAGATAAACTGAGAAATACCAAAAAACCTCCATGAGCTGAAGGGGAGAGACAGAGGAATTAAAGAATAGGGACAGGGAGAGAACAATAAAGACAAAAATGGGCTATGGGACAGAGAGGGAAGAAATTAAAACATAGGGACCGGGACCTGGAATGGAGAATCTAAGAAAGACAACATATATCTAGAATACAGGGCAGAGAGAGAGGGATTTAAAAATAGGGACATGGAGCCAGAGGCTGGGGGGGGAATTGTGAAGGGCTAAAGGGCAGGCAGGAAGGAATTAAAAAAAATTGGGATAGGAAGACAGACAGATAGATGGAGAAAGACAAAAATAGTGATGGGCTGCAGGACAGAGAATGACCAAAAAAAAAAAAAAAAGAGGGACAGGGAACAGGACAGAAGTGCAGAGAGAAAAAGGAAACTGAGAGGTAGAACAACAGAGAAAGAGGGGGACTTGCAGAATGAGAGAGGGAGAGGTGCAGGGAAACAAAAAAATTACAGCAGTGAAAGAGAAGAGCGGGCAGAGAGTCACCAGGATGCAGAAGGGGGACAACACGGCTCCAAGGGTCCAGGATTCTCCACAGCTCCTACTCTTGGAGCTGCAGGGAGAATTTGACAGTTTGGACATGTCTTCCTCTCCCTCCCCCTCTCTTCCTCCTCTGTAGCTCCAGTCACTTGACTGTCATCCACCTAAGAGAATAGATTGCTGTCTTACAATATGAGGCTTCCCAGATATGCAGCCTCACATGTGCACACACTACATGGCCGTACTGTGCTTTTGGTTACGCATACAGACCCTGCCGTGCACATTGGTGATCCAATCTGCTGAGGACTACACTAAGAGGGATCCTTCCTCACCTGGAGAGAGGCAGGCTGTCTCCTATCTGCAGGAGGAGGCAGCTGCCAACTGGATCCTTTTTATTTTATGCTTTACCTTTTTCTGGCCTCTCCAGCTTCAGCCACAGCAGTTCCTGTCCACAGCCAGTAAGTGCTCCGCCTGTCCCTTTTCGCCCATGCCGCTAGGAGAATGAGGCCAAAAGCAACACACACAAACCTGAGCCGGCTGCAGTCAACAGCATCCCCAGAGAGGAACTGACAACTGAGTCCTCAGTACTACCTCTGGGAGAGGAAAAAAACCAAGCAACTGTTAGCAGAGTGATGACTGTAGCTATCCTCAGGCAGGAACCCCTCCTTCTGCAGGAGCTGCTGGAGACGCCGCTCTTTCCCCAAACTGATGCTAATGGCACCTGCATTTATGGAGAATAAAGCATATTCAAGGGCCAGCGTGCTGCTGTGAGGACAGGGTTTGGGGGCAGTCTGTGGCTATGGGACAGGCTTCAGGGGAGGTGCTGGAGCTGGGGGCAGCTGCACGGGGTGAGTAGGGCTGGAGGAGCTTTGTTGAGTTGGGGAGGCACCCAGCGCCTTTCCAGGGGGTGGGAAGGCCTCCAGGTACCCGGGGTTGGGGTGGGCAGCCATCTCCTGCCCCTCTTCCTCCTTCCTCTCCACCAGCTCTCAGAAAATCCCTGGGAGCTGCCCTGATGGGGCCTGACTCCAACTGACCATGAACCTCTCAGCTGGAAACATCCTTGCAGCTCGTCAGCATTCTCAGACAGGCATGGCCCAGCAGCACCACCTCCTGGGGCTGCAGCCCTTTTACACAGAGGGGCCATCACCATCAGCCTCACTGGCCCCACCTGGGGCTCCTCCAGCTGCAGCCATGGCCCCTTACACCTAATATGTAACCTGCTCCACTGGACTCTCTGACAGCCCCTCACCAAGTACAAAGGACTACAAACACAGCCATGAGTGCAAAGACGACAGCAAGTGTTTTATTCATTAATGTGTATAATTCCTAGGAGTGAGTCTGCTCCAGAGCTTGGTGCCTGTACATTCACCCTTCCCCTGGGACACCTCAGCTGTCGTTACTGGAGCAGCAAATACAGAGAACAAAAATACAGCAATGGGGAGCAGGACAGAGGAACAGAAAGAGAAAAATAAAATGAGG
>NW_027472525.1:0-12500 GCF_965638725.1 Aptenodytes patagonicus | reverse complement strand
CTCTGGTGCAGCAGTAGAAGAATGGCACACTCATGGGGAGTAGTTTTTATTTTTAAAGATTTTTTTTTCTTGACTTGTTTGTAACTGTTACAAACAAGACTATGCCATTTTTCTACTGCTTTTTTTCTTTCTTAACATTTTAGAATAGACAGTTTACACCAACAAAAAAAAAATAAAGGCATGACCAACATGAGGAGATCAAGCAGAGACACAAAGACAGACACACAAAAATACCCCCCAAGGACTAACAAAACAACCTCAAAGACAAACACAGGCAAAAAAAAGAGAAGACACAGGAGACAAAACAGATGAAACAAAACATTATTGAAACTTTACTGAAATCAAACTTTTTTATTATACCTTCGAACCCGAACAGGGCTGGCTTCACTTCTATAATTTGCTCGTGCTGTAATTAAGGTAAGTACACACACCATATTAGCATTCCACCTTCGCTAACTTAGTTGGATAGTTCACCTATAATCCTATTCAGACACAAATCATTCCTGCTATTATCTGATTAACATCAGGGTTTTGACTAGGCATCAATTGTGCCCAAGTAGTTGTCTACATTGCCTTAAAGCTACTCAAAAGTAGCTTTAAACCTTTACACACCTAGATATACTTTAGATGTACTTAGGAGCCAGTAGGGCACATGCTTTCTTTTAACCTGTCAATGCCTACATTTACCCATAGGTATTGAAAACTCAGCCTCTGATGCCTAGTTCTCATTTAAATTACTGTTTACTACCTTTATTGCCACAATATCCCCTGAGTGAGAACCATCAAGGCCTGTAACATTTATTTTTTCTTTCCCCAAACTGCTATCTTTACCCATGGGCATGAAAGTACAAAGCTAAGTGGGTGTCTTTAATTTGCAACTACAGTTATTACCATGACTCTGATAGGGAAAGATTATTGCCTGTAATTTTTTAACCATGTTAATGTTTAAATTGGTCTATTGCTGACTCCAATTAGGATTTCTGATATAATTTTTTACATTTCATTTTGACCATGTACTTTTACTACAGTGATAACAGTTATTTACACTCTAGTTGGTCTAATACTTGCTACTATTAAGTTTATTCTCTTTTAACTCATTATTTTTATAAATACCTTTCACCTCTAAAAATTCAGCATTACCTTAAGAGTCAGCGCAACTATTTAGGGCCTGTGATTCTCTACCTAGCAGTCTTTTCCACATTTCTTGCTCCCATTAGGTACTCGGTCTACCGCTTTACCTCCATAAGTCTTCCGTCTTTGAGGAGGGATCACCTCTGCAAGTTGTATTCCTGGGTAGAAAGCAACTGAGCTCCACTCATCTCAATGGACCCTCTGCTTCCACACCTGCACACAAAAATAAAAACAAAAAAAATATTGTTACATCAGACACTACAAAGCCCCTCACAACAATTTACACTCCTACCATAAACCACACAGTTAGGCCCCCCTGGTTCACAAGCTGGTCCTCAATGACACTGGTGACCTACTCTGATTCCCCACACCCTTCAACTGCGAGATCCTCTTTCATCTTCCCATGACCATGCGCTACACAACACGCCTCCCTGCAACGACAAGCAAATGGCACATTCCAGAACAGTGCTCCCCAGGAACAGCATTCCCAGGAGCATCAAAAAGTCACCCTCCCTGCAAAAACCCTGGCCCGAGTGCCTGACCTCTGCCCAAACATTGGTGATGAACATCACCTCACAGAGCGGCCGGGACCAGGGAAAAAAAAACCCAGCTGGGGGAAAAAATAATCCCCCAGCTGGGTTTTTTTATTATAGTTTTTCTAAATGTCTGCAGGTTGTGTGTGGAGGTGAGATTTTTTTCTCTTCAAAGAAACATTAAGAACACCACCACACAATCATGCAAGGTTACATACAGTCATCACACACCACTCATTCAGCTACCTCACCAACCACCCCTCACTCTCAACTGATCCATTCTGCCACTGCCTGACCACAACAGGCCACTGCCCCATGTCTGCGGCACTCCCCCAGAGCCTCAGAAACTGCCCTGCTTATGAAAACCCCAGCCTGAGCCCAACCTCTGCCAAAACATTGGCAATGAACATCACCTCACAGACTGGCCAGGACCAGGGAAAAGAAACCAAACGAGCCAGGGAGAAAAAAAAAAATCCCCCAGCCATGTTTTTTTTTTTTTTTTAAAACCATTATGCTCAACATTAAATACAACCTGCAATGAAACACCTTACACATACAAGGTTAGGCACATTCAGAAGCTAACGCTCCTTCAACAACCGCTCACCCCACCCCTCGCTCAAAGCACACTTGTTTCACCACCCACCTGCCACAATGGCATATTGCCCCAGTTCTAGAGCCATCCTTGGAACTGTCTCACCACAGACTTCAAAACAACGTTGCCACTCCATTTGATTCCAAAGTTTCAGCCTTCTTAACAGCAAGCCAGGGAAGATGCTTGGCATCAGTTTGTATGCTCTGGCAAGACTCGCTTGAGTATTTTCTCCAGTGATCCAGATCACCCTAGGTCAGTGGCAAAACACAACTAAAGGGACTCTACACCCTGCTTGCCAATACCTACTGGCTATCCAAAAAACCTGCCCAAACCACCTCCACCTAAACAGACCATGCTAATCAAACCTTGTAAAGCGAGTCACCTAGATGCTGACCCATAGCTTGACAAGACCAAAGGTCTTAGTTTTGCATATGCCTTCTAACTACAGCTGGAAAAAACCAAACCCCAGATATTGAGCCCCACATATACAAGTTAAGCGAAATTCAGCATTAAGCCTGCTCAACTACCATGCAAACTGCCACTCCCAAAAGGCCAGAGCCCAACCTCTAGCACCCACAAAACACAAAGTAACTGTGGCAGCTGTCTACAGCTACGTGCCCAGAGATGCACTGTACAGTCTTTACCTAAAGAATCTGGACAGATCAACATGTAACTGTACCACCATAAAGCTGTGCTACCCCTGTCTTAAACATTGCTACGCTCCTGGGCAGGGCAGCTCCAACCCAGACACACACACACAGTCCTCACACAGACACCACAAACAACTTGACTGTAAGACATGAGAGGACCACAAGTGAGAAAAACTCCCATAGGGAAGATGCCTCCAGCAAAGAAATCCTGCAGTTCCATGACAGCATAGATGCCCTAGAGCATCTGTGGGAAAAAAAGTGAGGTGACTGCCATAGCCCATGAGAGAAAACTACCATCAAAAACAGAACAATGGATGCATGAGAAGCCAGGCTTTAAAACCTAAGACCATTAAGGATGCAGGGATGAAATCCCTAAAGAAAACTATCGAAACAGAACCCTCAAGAGCAGAGCTGTGGGCACCACCTGGCTTGCCACTACAATAAATGACCTCTCAAAAACATCTACAATTCCATTCATGCCAGACAAGTCTATACTTTAAGCTACAATGGCAAGATAAAAAGGGCTCAACAGGCCCTACACTGATGAGGCAATGTACCCTGAGACCCCTTTGGAGGGCTACCGAGGTGCCTGCTGATCACAAAAAGCTATGGCAACATAAAGACCTGAGAAAACTATGGTGTAACACACAGAAGAAACTACAGAAAAGTACACACCACCACAGACAGAGGCTGGAACTGCCCGGCCCTGCCCACGCTACCATCATGCTGAAGAGTAACCTGCTCCCTTTACCTTCCCAAAGGGGACCCTTCCTGGACAGTCCTCACCCCTACACTGACTTCATAACCCCTCCTTGCAATTCCCAACCTTGTTCTCTCTCGTGCCCTGGTCCCTTAACTTAGCTTTCAGAGGGCTGGGGACCTGAATACATCCTCAAAGGAAAAAAAAAAAGCTAACTGGGATGTTGCTGCAGTCACCCAGTCCTCCTTCTTCATCTGGAAAAAAAGCCACAACACAGTGCTGGTATTCAGCATCACACTGGTTACTGCCAACCTCTTCCACAAGACCCTCCTCCTCAGAAGTGCCATAGTGCTCTGCTCACTCTGCTCACTCTGCTCCCAGCCCCACCCTGCCCCTGTGATGGAAATCAAACAAAACAAAGGACGACTCTGCTTAATCAGCTCAGCCTCCGAAAGAAGATTCCTTCCTCTGCTGACACTCAACACCAATAACCTTGTGCTGTTCCTTGAATGCGGGCTGGCCCTCAGATGCCTGTATTGCCCGTGACCGATACTAGAGCAAACCTCATTGGACACTTAAAGAAAAAGGCAAAACTGGAATAATAGAAAAAACTTGCATGCCCGGGACTGTGATAAAAGAAAGACCCCCAGCTGGAGATTGTTATGAGCACAAGTAATACACATCCTCCTCTCCAAGAAATTCCAGGGAAGCCAGTGACAAACCTGCACTGGAAGTAAGTGCCTAGTCCGTGCCTCTAAGTAACAACTGTGACATCCCCATGGATGGTTACAGGATGGACGGAAAAACTAAGTCGGGAATGAAATAAGTAAAAGGCATGGAGAAGCAGATACCTCAGAGTTCAGGAGGGGGTATTTTAATGTACCCAGTGCTTTCCAAGATGAGACTAATCAGCCATTCAGCCCTGCATACTGTGATACGGAGGCCTGGGTGGTTTACACTGTATCTCTGGTGACTTTGTCATACTTCCCCTCAGCTGCACACAGACTAAAACAGAACAGAACTCATTGACACCCAAGACCAACTGCAAAACCAGTCTGAGAAAGGCTGACAAACCCTCCTCCCTTTCCCAACCATCCCCCAGTCCCAAAACTTTTGAAATCCCTTCTCTTCTCCTGAACGGTCAGGGAAAGAGCCCCACTCCTTCCTGACAGCTCCGTCCCTGCATCCCCTGAACCCTCTGCATCAGCCGCTCCTCGGTAGCTGCTTTTCTGAGCCGTGCCCTACATTCTGCAGCCACCTGCTATCTTCCATCTTCCTACAGACTCTGGGCTCTGCTACAGGCCCGCAAGATAAATGAAGTCTTGATGCTTATGATCTACAAGGGGCCTGCCACAAGCTGCAAAGGTTCTAGAGACAACATGGTACTCTGTGGGCAATTGGAAGAGGCAATAAGCCATCCCATATCCTGAAAGACACTACGCCTTAAGTCCCTGCCACTTTCTCAAGTAACACTAAAGCTCCATATGCAGATGCACTTAAGATCCTCACCCTAACCCCTGCTAGATAATCTCACTATCAGTTCTATTAAGACAGATAATACCAGCAGCTTACAGAGCATACAGCAAAACTGGTAAAAAGACAAGGTTCCATCTTCAATAAAATCAGGAATTCCAAAAACATGCAACACACCTAGAATAAAAAAAGTATACTATTAAACCATCTTACTACCCCTGAATGCTCAATACAAAATTATTGACCTGAAAAAAGAAAGCTGGACATAAGTATACTTTCCACTATATATGCTGCATAACCTTGGCTCATCCCAAAGCTCTTACACAGATGCCTCTGCTTCTCTAGAAGTCAAAACACATCTGCCCAAGTGCCTTGACCAGCTCAAATCCTGGAATTGACTGAAGGAACAGCAAACCACTGGCATGAGAGAAGCCCAGGAGCAAGATGAGCTCCCTGACCAGAGGCTGTGGCTCATATACCCTGGGATCCACCCACCACCCTTCCCACAATCCACCGGGAAAGGGGACGGGCAAACCACCCAAAGGCATAAAAGCAGCCGGCAGGGTGGTGGGGAGTTCTCATCTGCCTTAAGTTTACAGCGTGCAAAGCCCTGAACAGAGAAAGCAACCCTTACTGGAAACAATGATACCTGCTCTCGTACTACAACTACATCTATTGTATCAGCAACACAACCAAATACGGAATTAAGCTTAAATTTTCTGGGGTGTAGATAGAATAAGATAGATGTTATACTAAGCTATGTAGGAAAGTAGCTCATTAAGTGCAAAAATAGTGTTATTATCAAAAATTATGTGCTTCAGTTTCCTATAAAAACCCCAAAGAGTCTATGGGGCTACACTTCATTTCTAGCAAGACCACACATTCTACCTAACTTCTACCAGAACTACATTCTGGATAGGACTGAATGACAAACCACAATTAGATCCCGTAAGAATCCCTTCTCAAAAATATCTCTGGTTGCAAAGTAAACCATTTACTGTAAGTGACCGAGTCACTTCAGTGGCCTCTCCGACTGACTCCCTTAACAGAACTAGCGGAGTCCCAAAGGACAGAAAACACAAAAACCCCATGGAAATACAAGACATTTATCAAAAGCTGTATGAAGCAGCCTAATTAACACCTGAGTAGCTAGAACAAGAGTGAATTACAAACCATGACAAAAAACACCCCAGGAGCTGCATCGATAAAAATAGATGAAAGCTATCAACCTTCCCTGAAAAACTCAAGAGAAGGTCTGAGCCAACAATAGACATCTTTGGGTACCAGATACCACATCGAAATATACTATAAGACAGAAAACAAAACAGACTGCCGTGGAGCACAAAGGTGGCTTCGGAAGAGGTTCTGACAGAACAAGAGGCATCGTCACAGGGATTAGAGGGGTCCCAAAGGGGCCGGAGACACCAAACAAGTCTCGGGGATGCACTGAGTGCAAAAGGAAGTTGAACAAAGTACACATGTCCTCAGGGGACCAAAGGGAGACGCACTGAATGCTTGAGAGGACAGAAAGACCAACCGGGGTAACAGATGTGGACTCAGGAAGGGTTTTGAGGGGAAAAGAGGGGTGCGAAGTGCCCCCCTGAGCTAGAACAGGGCTCTGGGACATAGAGGATATCTCACGAGAGCTCGGCAATGGGAGCAGAGGAGTCCTGAGGGGGCCTGAGAGACCAAAGAAGCCTCACAGGTAACAATGAGGAATTGTGCAGGGATTTCAGCAAACTACAGACATCATCATACGGTGAGTAAAGGCATCCAAAACAGCAAAGAGTAAGGTAAGAGCCCTCTGAAGCGCACACACACACAAATTCTAAAGGGAGCTACAAGAGTGCTGTGGGGTACCAGAAAGGACTTAGATGACATCATTATAGACAGCAGAGGAATTAGGAGGGGGCAGGGCAAGAAAAGAAGGCTTGGGGACACAGCGAGGGCCTTGGACTCTCAGGAGGGCATCTAGGCAAACTACAGAAGACCGAGTGAGAGAGGAACCGAACAGAGACACCCTCCACGGCAGAGAAAAATGAAGGAGCGCTGCATAGCAAAGACAGACGGCAGGCTCTGATGGAACAAGAGAGATGGAAAGAGAGATAAAGTGCTACGAGGTGCTGTGGAGAACAAGGAGGGTCTCAGGAGGCATCGTGACTGTGAGGAGAGGGGGGTTGAGGGGGGCTGACAGAGAAAAGAAAGCTTGGGGACGACACAGAGGAACTCGGGTGGTCACCTGAGCAGAGTACAGATGGTCTCGGGTGGCCGGGGACTGAAGGCAGGAATCCTAGATAGCATAGAGGAACAAATGAGTGCTCTACAGCTCAAAGTGCTACAGGATGGATGTGGAGCACAAGGAAGGTCTCGGCAGGCATCGTGACTGGGAGAAAAAACTGTCCTGGGGGAGCCAGAGAGACCTAAAAAGGACTGGGGACACGACGATGAAATCCAGAGGGGATATAAACCAAGTAAACATGTCATCAGAGGGCCAGGGAATGAACAGAGGCACAGCTAGAGGGAAGAGAGGACCGAGTAACTAGGCTGGCTCACGGATACGGACTCAAGAAGTCTTCTGAGGGAATGAGAGGGGTGCAAGGTCTGCTACAAAGCTAAAAGCATGCTAGGGGCAACCTCAAAGGCATCAATAGGCATCGTGACACTGTTAGAGGGATCCTGAATGGGCCAGAGAGACCAGAGGAGGCTCAGGGACACGAGGAGGAAGTCTGGAGGGGATTTGAACAGAGTACAGATGTCCTCGGGAGGCCGGGGACCAAACGGAGGCATCCAACATGGCAGAGAGAAGGCAAGAAGGTTCTGGGGCAAAATGGAAGCCTGAGGAAGAGTTGTCTCTGAATAAGGAAGATACAAATGCTGCTGCAGAACTAAAGGACGGCCACGGAACACAAGGACGCTCGCAGGAAGCATCGTGACAGAAGTAGAGGGGTGCTGAGGGGGCCGGAGAGATAGAAGGCAGCTCGAGGGCACAGCGGTGCTCGGGAAGGGATTTGAACCGAGTACAGATGTCACAAGGGAGACGCTGACGCGTTTGGAGGCAAGCGAGATGGAGGAGAGGACAAAAAGACTGCTCTGAGGAAGAGGCATGACCCGAGGAGATGTTCTGACAAACCGAGAGGGGTACATATTACGCTCCAAAGATAAAAGCGTGCTGAGGAGACCCTGTAAAGCCTCAGGATGAACCGAGAGAAGAGGAAAAAAATAAAAGACATAAAGAAAATTTAAAAAGCGACATGGTATGCGACAAACAAGAAAGAGTTAAAAAATAGGGATAGACAGCTAGATAAAAGTAGATGTAGGAAAAAAGTTAAAAAGCAAAAGGACACACAACAGAGGAGAAAAAATGAAACCTGGAAATGCAATTTTCACAAGCAACAGGGAAGAAGGCAGTGTGGGAAGAATGAAATTATAGTGGGTGGGGAGCTGGACAGGGAGAGGCATAGAAAGAAAACATAAGGCAGCAGTGTACAGGGCAGCGCTAGCAGAAGAGCAAAAAGCTTTGGGGAGCCGGACAGCCCAAAAGGGAGACGGAGGCAGGGACAGGCAAGGAGGCAGGCAGAGACCTGGAGAAGCATGGCAGGGATGGGCCACACACGAGGGGACACACGACTCACCACAGCTCCTGGTGCCGGCAGGAGACCTACATGGCCCCGAGGCTTCTCTCTCTGCCTCTGCCCCTTCCTCCTCCGCAGCGCCGGCTGCCCGACCCTCGCCCACCCAGGAGGAGGCGGGGGTGCCTCGATGCTCCTCTCCCACGAGGCTTCCCGGATGCACGGTGGCTCACATGTGCGGCCAAGGGAGGCACCGAGCTCCCGGCTCCATGTGCTGGAGATGTGCTCGGTCAGGGACGGCTGGGAGGGATCCTTCCTCGCTACGGGGACTGGCCGTTCCTCGCTGGAGGCAGCTGCCTCTGGAAGCCCCTTGCTTTTGCTCCTCAGCCAGCTCCTGCAGGCAGGCCTGCCCAGGCAGCCCCCTCCCCAGCTAGAGCCCCTGGGCACAGCAGAACCAGCTCCACCCTCAGCCTCTGGAGCTGCCCTGGCCCATCCCCACCTGCAGCCTTTTTAAACCCTGGGCTCAGCCCCACCCTCACCTCATGGGTCCCACCTGGGCTGCCCCAGCCCACAGCTGGAGCCCATTGGGAACAGGGGGCCATCACCCCAGCCCCACAGCACATCACCCCTTCCCCTGCACCCGTCCACAGGCACGAACTCTGCACCCAGGAGCTGCAAACACATCCAGGGGCACAGGGGAGGCAGGAAAAGTTGATTCATTAATGCGCATAAGAAATCCTGGCAGTGAGTTGGCTACGAGGCTCAGTGCCTGAAGGCAGCAGGGCAGAGTGAAAAGAGGGAAGAGAAAAGCAGGAGGAAGGACAGAAGGACAGAGGGACATAGAAAAGAGGTGTGGGACAGGGAGCCACGAAACGGGACGCTGTGGACAAGAGAGGGATGGGGAGCAGGACAACGGTGTGGAGAGGAGAGCAGAGAGATTGCGGGGAAAACACAGGGAGGGGGAGAGGGAGGAATAAATGAGAGAGACAGGGAGCAGGAGGGAGAGGCAGAAGGGACCAGCAGGACAACAAGATAGAGACAAGACAACGGACGGGGGAAAATTCTAGTGATAAGGGGAAAAGAAACGTAGGCAAGAAACAAAAAATAGAAACAGAGAGCCAGATAGAGGTAGACGTAGACGGAAAATTTCAAAAAGCGGCAGGGTACAAGAAACATAGGCAAGAACTAACAAATAGGGACAGGGAGATAGAAAGCGGGAGATATGGAAAGAAAGTCTAAAAAGTGACGGGGTACAGAACAGAGAGGGAAGAATTAACAACTAGGGACAGGGAGAGCGATAGAGGGAGACGTAGAAAGAAAACTTTGAAAGCGACAGGATACAAGAATTAAAAGATAGGTACACGGAGCTGCATAGAGGGAAACGTAAGAAGAAAATTAGACAAGCGACGGGGTACAAGAAACACCAGCAAGAACTACATTTCAATCCCACAACGTACTTGTACTGCAACGATAAAAAAGTACTTACTGCCTAGTTGATCAAATAATTGCTACTGTTAAACTTATTCACTTGTTTACTCATTATTATTATACCTACATTTCAAGCTGAAAAATTCAGCATTACCTTAATAAGAATTGCAACTGTTTAGTGCCTCCGATCCTCTACCTAGTAGCTACACTCTTTTCCACATTTCTCACTCCCATTAGGTACTTGGTCTATCACTTTACCTGTGTAAGTTTTCCTCTTCAGGGCAACACCATCTCCAAAATTCATATTCCCAGGCAGAAAGAGAGCAAGCTCCGCTCATCTCGACGGGCCCTTGACTTCCACATCTGCGCACGGAAAATAAAAATGGAAAAATATCATTACATCAGAAACTACAGCGCCCATCAAAAGAATTTGCAATCCTACCAATCCAAAATACAGATAAGGCCCACCCGCTCCACAACCCAGTCCACCTCCCCGCACCCTTCAGCTGCAAGATCCGCAACTGTCTTCCTGTGATCGTCCACTAAACACACCTCCCTGCAATGACAGGCAAGTGCCACGTGCCAGGGCAGCGCTCCCCAGGAACGCCGCTCCCAGGGGCTAGAAAAATCGCCCCACATGCGAGAAACCTTGGTCCAAGCCCCATCCCCGTCCAAACACCTGCGATGAACGTCACCTCGCAGAGCGGCCAGGACCGGGGAAGGGAAACAAAATAACCAAAACCCTAGGGGAATCCCCCTAGCTGTTTTAGGTTTGGGTTTTTTTTAATAATAATTTAAAAAAAAAATTACTATCTCAACATTATCAGCAACCTGAGCTGCACTACCGACTGCTGGTCGTAGGGGGGCAGCAGCGAGCGCGGGCCAGAGGGCGCCACCACGCATGCACGGCCCCCGAGCTGCAGTACCGCCTTCCGGCCGCCGGGGGCGGCAAAACAGAGGCAGAAAACTAAATTAAAAAAATGGAAAGAAACATTGGAAAGGCATGAGCCAAGGACAAGAAAAAATTAAGAAATAGGAACAGCAAACTAAATAAAAGGAGACAGACTAAGTACATTTTAAAAGCGACGGGGTAAATGAGAGAGAGGAAAGGAATAAAATATAGGGATAGGGACCTTTATAAAAATAGACATGGAAACAAAATTTGAAAATCCAGGGGATTAAAAGAGAAAAGAATTAAAATATAGGGGCGGCGAGCGAAATGAACAAAGACATACCTAATATAAAAAGTGAGGGCACTAAGGAACTGCAAGGAATACTAAAAAATAAAGGCAGCGAACTGGATAAAAGCAGACATAGAAAGAAAATTCAATAGTGAAATGTTAAATGACAGACGGGAAAGTATTAAAACAAAAAAGGACAGGCTTGTTGGTAAAACTGGTCATGGAAAGAAAATTTTGAAAGCAATCATGAACGGGACAGACAGGAAAACATTAAAAATAGCAACACCAAAGGAGAGAGAGAGAGAAACAAAACATTAAAAGCCAATGGCTTAAGAGCTGAAAAGCTTAAAAAATAGGGACAGCAAACTAGAACGGAGATGTGGAAAGAAAATTCTTAAAAGCGCGGCAACACCTTGCCATCCTCGCACATCTGGTGTGGGAGCAGTTGCTGGACGTTCGCGATTTCGGAGCTGGGCTCTGGAGGCGGCGCAGACAGCGAGCAGGCAACAACGTCGGCACCCTGAGCTGGCTGGCGAGCCCGGAGCCCCAGTGTCTGTGGGGCTGTGGAAGGGCTGCCAAGGGAAGGTAAGGGCCAGCAACACCTGGCAGTCCTGGCACCTTTGGTGTGGGAGCAGTCGCTGGACGTTCGCAATTTCGGAGCTGGGCTCTAGAGGCGGCACTGAGAGAAAGCAGGCAACAACGTCGGCACCCTGAGCTGGCTGGCGAGCCCGGAGCCCCAGTGTCTGTGGGGCTGTGGAAGGGCTGCCAAGGGAAGGCGAGGGCCAGCAACACCTGGCAGTCCTGGCACCTTTTGTGTGGGAGCAGTTGCTGGACGTTCGCAATTTCGGAGCTGGGCTCTGGAGGCGGCGCAGACAGCGAGCAGGCAACAACGTCGGCACCCTGAGCTGGCTGGCGAGCCCGGAGCCCCAGTGTCTGTGGGGCTGTGGAAGGGCTGCCAAGGGAAGGCGAGGGCCAGCAACACCTGGCAGCCCTCGCACCTTTGGTGTGGGAGCAGTCGCTGGACGTTCGCAATTTCGGAGCTGGGCTCTGGAGGCGGCGCAGACAGCGAGCAGGCAACAACGTCGGCACCCTGAGCTGGCTGGCGAGCCCGGAGCCCCAGTGTCTGTGGGGCTGTGGAAGGGCTGCCACGGGAAGGCGAGGGCCAGCAACACCTGGCAGCCTTCGCACCTTTGGTGTGGGAGCAGTCGCTGGACGTTTGCAATTTTGGAGCTGGGCTCTGGAG
>NW_027472524.1:7500-10000 GCF_965638725.1 Aptenodytes patagonicus | reverse complement strand
GTGCGTTGCGGGCGGCGGCGGGGGAGGGGGGCGTTTAAAAAACCCGAAATTCTTAAAAATCCATTCAAAATGACGGGGTGCCCGTCCTTGTACCATGATTCGCGTAAATCCCGAAAAAGGGGAAAAAAAAAAGTTAACCCCCCCGGACCCCCCCCACGACCCCCGCCGCCCTGCTGAAACAGGGACGGGGTGGCCCTTGCGCCAGATTCGCGTAAATCCCGAAAAAGGGGAAAAAAAAAAGTTAACCCCCCCGGACCCCCCCCACGACCCCCGCCGCCCTGCTGAAACAGGGACGGGGTGGCCCTTGCGCCAGATTCGCGTAAATCCCGAAAAAGGGGAAAAAAAAAAGTTAACCCCCCCGGACCCCCCCCCCACGACCCCCGCCGCCCTGCTGAAACAGGGACGGGGTGGCCCTTGCGCCAGATTCGCGTAAATCCCGAAAAAGGGGAAAAAAAAAAAATTAACCCCCCCGGACCCCCCCCCACGACCCCCCGCCGCCCTGCTGAAACAGGGACGGGGTGGCCCTTGCGCCAGATTCGCGTAAATCCCGAAAAAGGGGAAAAAAAAAAGTTAACCCCCCCGGACCCCCCCCCCTACGACCCCCGCCGCCCTGCTGAAACAGGGACGGGGTGGCCCTTGCGCCAGATTCGCGTAAATCCCGAAAAAGGGGAAAAAAAAAAAATTAACCCCCCCGGACCCCCCCCCCACGACCCCCGCCGCCCTGCTGAAACAGGGACGGGGTGGCCCTTGCGCCAGATTCGCGTAAATCCCGAAAAAGGGGAAAAAAAAAAAATTAACCCCCCCGGACCCCCCCCCACGACCCCCGCCGCCCTGCTGAAACAGGGACGGGGTGGCCCTTGCGCCAGATTCGCGTAAATCCCGAAAAAGGGGGAAAAAAAAAGTTAACCCCCCCGGACCCCCCCCCCACGACCCCCGCCGCCCTGCTGAAACAGGGACGGGGTGGCCCTTGCGCCAGATTCGCGTAAATCCCGAAAAAGGGGAAAAAAAAAAAAAATTAACCCCCCCGGACCCCCCCCCACGACCCCCGCCGCCCTGCTGAAACAGGGACGGGGTGGCCCTTGCGCCAGATTCGCGTAAATCCCGAAAAAGGGGAAAAAAGTAGAAATTAGCCCCCACCACCACCCACCCACAGCTCGGCCTGGGGAGAACCGGGCTGGCCGGTCCAGCCGGCTCCGGAGCACGTGGCGGCCGGCCGCCACGTGCACCCGCCTCCGCGGCCGGACGCCACGTCTACCCGCCTCCGCGGCCGGACGCCACGTCTACGAACCTCCGCGGCCGGACGCCACGTCTACCGACCTCCGCGGTCGGACGCCACGTCTACCCGCCTCCGCGGCCGGACGCCACGTCTACCGACCTCCGCGGTCGGACGCCACGTCTACCGGCCTCCGCGGTCGGACGCCACGTCTACCGACCTCCGCGGCCGGGCGCCACGTCTACCCGCCTCCGCGGCCGGACGCCACGTCTACCGGCCTCCGCGGTCGGACGCCACGTCTACCCGCCTCCGCGGCCGGACGCCACGTCTACCGACCTCCGCGGTCGGACGCCACGTCTACCGGCCTCCGCGGTCGGACGCCACGTCTACCGACCTCCGCGGCCGGGCGCCACGTCTACCCGCCTCCGCGGCCGGTGGCGGCCGCTAGGTCTACCCGGCTCCGCAGGTGGCCGCCAGGTCGACCCGGCTCCGGGGCCGGCGGCGGCCGGCGGCGGTCCCCGGAGAGCGCGGACCGTCGCTGTCGGCGCGTCCGGCGAAAAGGGTGGCCACGTCTACCGGGCTCCGGCGGGACTTGGTCGCGTTTCCGGGGCTGAGGGGTAGACGTGTTGTCCCCGCCGCCTGCTCGGAGCTGCCCAAGGGGTCGCTGTTTTTCGCTGCCTCCAGTTACGTCATCGTAAAAGGCGGCGGCGGCGGCGCGCCCCCCCGGTGGGCGGAGGCACCGTTCTTGCAGCTTGCCGGGGGCGGGGACGTGCCTGTCCGTACTATAGGAGGGAGTGGGGACTCGCCTCCGAGAGCGGCGCTAGCCAGCGGCTGCAACGCCCTCGCCTCGGCCGGCCAAGTGGGGCGCTCGGCGGGCGTAGTGGCGGTTCCCCCGGACGGTTCGGCTCCCGCGGGGCAGGGCGAAGAGCGAAGACCGGCGGCGGCGGCCGCCGCCGGCACTCGAACGCTGGAAGGGCGGGGGGAGCGCAGCGGAGCTCGGCGCGGCTTTCCCCCGTCCCCCCGAGGGCCCGATGATGGCGATGGCGAGTGCTGGTAGAGGCCCCGAGGCAGAGGTGCCTGCGAGAGCCCAGCCCGCCGCGGCGGCCGCCGCCGGCTCCTGAGGGCCAGGGGATGGGGGCGGGCGAGGTGGCGGCACCTCGTCCTTTGTTTTTCTCCGGCCTTAAGCCGGAGCCCGCCAAGCGGGCAGAGAGCGGCGGCCGGTCGTGGTGGCCGGCAGCCGGGCGCACGCAGACGGCCGGGGGGTTTCGAGCCTGCCGCGGCTTTCCC
>NW_027472524.1:0-2500 GCF_965638725.1 Aptenodytes patagonicus | reverse complement strand
CAGGGCGAGGCCTCCGGGCGTTCCGGGCTGGCGCGCGGCGCCGTGCGGCGCGGCGGCACCCCCGCCTCGCCTCCCCTCCCCTGCGGGGGAGCCGGAGGCGCGGACGGGCGCCGCCGCCGCCGGCTTCGGCGGGCGAGGCCCCCGCCGGGTCGCGCCCCGCGCCAGCGGGCGGCCCGAGCCACGGCTCTCCTCCCGGGCGCAGCGCCGGGCTACTGAGGGAAACCCCGGGCCCCGGGAAGGAGGCCGAGGTGATGGCGGCGGATGTCGGGCGCGCCCCCGCGGGCGGACGCTCCCCCGAGGGCGGCAGCGGGGGAGGCACCCCCGCGGGGCCTGCAGGTCGTTTCCCTCGCCCCAGGGCCAGGTACCTAGCGTCCGCGCTTCCGCGGCCCTCCCTCGGCGAGCCCGGGGGCCGAAGGCCGCGGAGCCGGGCGGAGGTTTAAAGACGCGGGCGGCTCGGCGCGGCCCGCGGGTTCGGCCGGGCGGTGGCGCCTCGAGGGGCGGGAGTTGCTCCCCGAAGCCCCCCGTGCGGACGCCGCCGCCCGCGCTCGTCCCGCGGGCGGCCGTGCCGTGCCGGGGAGGGGGTCCCGCTGCCCCCCCCTCTCCGCGGTCCGGTCTCGGCGGAGAGACCGCGGCGGGGTAGCCGGCCGTGGCCGGCCTGCCTGCCTCGCAACGGGCGACCCCGGCCGGGCGGTGGCGCCTCGAGGGGCGGGAGTTGCTCCCCGAAGCCCCCCGTGCGGACGCCGCCGCCCGCGCTCGTCCCGCGGGCGGCCGTGCCGTGCCGGGGAGGGGGTCCCGCTGCCCCCCCCTCTCCGCGGTCCGGTCTCGGCGGAGAGACCGCGGCGGGGTAGCCGGCCGTGGCCGGCCTGCCTGCCTCGCAACGGGCGACCCCGGCGGGAGCGCGGGCTCTCCGCCGGGGCGGCGAGTCCCCGCGGCGGGGGCTCGCCGGGCGGCCGCCGGGCCGCCGCGGCGCGCTGCGCTCCGCTCCTTCCCAGCCCCGGCGAGCTGCTCGGCGGTGTCCCGCCGCTAGCCGCCGGCGAGGGCGGCACCCCCCGTCCGAGCGGCGGCGTCGCCGCTCGGCGTGTCGGTCGGCCGGAGGGCGCCCGCCGCCGGCCGCGCGGCTGTCCCGGCCCGGGCCCCGCCCGTCGCTTCCCCGCCGCCCTTCCCGGCCGTGCCGGGCGGTCGGTCGGGCGGTCGGGGGCGTCCCACTCCCCGTCTCCGCGTGGAAACGGGGAGAGCGGGCGCCGCCCCCGGCTTAGCGCCGTCCGCCTTCCGCCCGGCGCGTGCCCGCGGAAGGGGCCGAGGCGAGAAGCGGCGGCGGCGGCGCCGGGAGGGCGGCCGCCGCGGCGCGGCGGCGGGCGCCGTCCGGCGGTTCCGCGGGCGGTGCGTCGCCGTCTCGGGCTCCGGCGGTTGCCGCCTCCGGCGCGGCGGCGTAGCCGCGGAGGTGCCGTCGGGGCGAGCCGTGGGTTGGGGCTAGGCGGCTGTCGTAGCGCGGCGTGGTTGTCGCGGAGGCGCGCGCGGGGCCGGCGGGGCGCCCCGCTGCCGCCCGTCGCCGTCGTCGTCGGCGGCAGCAGCCTCCGTGTCCCGAGCGAGGCGGGCAGGCGGGGCGCGGCCGTGCGCGCCGCCGCCTCCTCCGTGCGGAGCCCGGGCCGAGCCCGGGCGCCTGGGCCGGCTCCGAAGCGAGGGCAAGGTGCGTTTCCCAGGTCGGTCGGGAGCGCGGGCTCCCCGCCCTTGCCGTTCGGGGTTTTCCGTTCCGTTCCCCCTTCCTCTCCCCCCCTCCTCCTCAGTGTGCTCGTACGGTCAGGCGAGGCGAGGCCTCTCCGCCGCGTCGCGCCGCGTCGCGCCCCCTCCGCGCGGGCGGAGGGGGGCGGTGGGGCGGTCGGGCGGTGGGCCGTCCTCAGAGAGGGGCCGCTCTCGGGGAGCGGTCCCGGTCCCCCCGCGCGCGCGGGGCGGTGCCGAAAAGCAGACAACTCTTAGCGGTGGATCACTCGGCTCGTGCGTCGATGAAGAACGCAGCTAGCTGCGAGAATTAATGTGAATTGCAGGACACATTGATCATCGACACTTCGAACGCACTTGCGGCCCCGGGTTCCTCCCGGGGCTACGCCTGTCTGAGCGTCGCTTGACGATCAATCGCCGCCTGGGCCGCCGCCCCTGGGCGGGCGGCGGGCGCAGCGGCGCGGCTGGGGCGGCTCGCAGGCCCGCGCGCGGCGGCCCCCGGGCCCGGGGAGCGGTTCCCCGCGGCCCGGCGTCGTCGGCCGAGGCGAAGGGCCTTCGTCCCCCTAAATCGAGACTCGGGGAGCGCGCCGAAGCTCCCCGCTCCCGGGGCGCCCGCTGGGCGGAGCTCGTCCCGCCGTGGCCGCCGGGGTTGGCCGGGCCGGTCGGTCGGTCGGTCCCGGCGCGGCGGTGGGGGGAGAAGAGGGAAGGGGGGGAGGCGCGGTCCTCGCCCCCGGCCTCCCGCGCGCGGGCGGCTGTCTGCGGGTGGGTACCGCGGCGGTACCGT
>NW_027472523.1:5000-10000 GCF_965638725.1 Aptenodytes patagonicus | reverse complement strand
CTGCGCGCCTGCCCGCCGCCCCCGCCGCGGGCTGAAAAACCAACGAACGCGAAACGGGGCAGCGGTGGGTGTCTGTCTGCGTGAAAAAAAAACCCGCAAACGACCCAAACGGAAACCTTCTCCGAATCCCTGTATCCCCCCCCTCCCCAGCCTGCCTCTGCGCCGGCCTCCCTCCCCTGCCGCTGCCGCTGCCGTCGCGACCGAGCGCGGGAACGTTGGCGTGGCGGGAACCGGCGCCCTTTCGCCGTGGGCGGGCGGGCGGGCGGGGGCCCGGTTGCCGGGCAGCGGGGCGCGCGCGCATGCGCAGAGCGCGCGGCTGCGGACGCACACCTCCCCCAGCCCGCCCCCCCCGCTGCTCCGGGGCGCCGGAGAGTCTGCGGTCGGGGCGGAGGGGCCGCACCCGCCGGTCGGCGGGTACGGAACTGCAGCGCGGGGAGGGAGGGAGGGAGGGCGGGAGGGGGAGCGCGCGCGCGCAGGTGTGCGTGTCGGTGTGTGTGTGTCTGTGTCTGTGTCTGTCTCCGTGTGTGTGTCTGTGTCTCTGTGTGTGTGTGTGTGTGTGTGTGTCTCTCTCTGAGCGCGCGTGTGCCGCCGGGGGGGGGGGCGGGGTGGCGTCTGCAGGGTCGCAGATACTTCTTCTAATACATTTGTTTCATTAAAAAAAGAAATAATAACTCGGCAATGGACGCCCCGTCCTGAAGTCTCCCGGCAGACGGCGAACTCGCCCCGGGGGCCGCCGCCTCTACCCGGCCCCTCCCCTACCAGCTGGGGAGGAAAAAAGCCGGCCGGGAGGGCAGACTTGCCGTGAGCCGGGGGGGGGGGTGGGGGGGGGGGGTGGGGGCGGGGCGGAGCGGAGCGGAGCGGAGAGGCTGGACGGGGCGGTGAAGCCGGCGAGCGCACGGCGGCCACCGGTTCGGGGCGGGGGGGGCGCGTGCCTGTGGGCGCGTGCGTTGAGGGCGGCGGCGGGGGAGGGGGGCGTTTAAAAAACCCGAAATTCTTAAAAATCCATTCAAAATGACGGGGTGGCCGTCCTTGTACCATGATTCGCGTAAATCCCGAAAAAGGGGAAAAAAAAAAGTTAACCCCCCCGGACCCCCCCCCCACGACCCCCGCCGCCCTGCTGAAACAGGGACGGGGTGGCCCTTGCGCCAGATTCGCGTAAATCCCGAAAAAGGGGAAAAAAAAAAGTTAACCCCCCCGGACCCCCCCCCACGACCCCCGCCGCCCTGCTGAAACAGGGACGGGGTGGCCCTTGCGCCAGATTCGCGTAAATCCCGAAAAAGGGGAAAAAAAAAAAATTAACCCCCCCGGACCCCCCCCCACGACCCCCGCCGCCCTGCTGAAACAGGGACGGGGTGGCCCTTGCGCCAGATTCGCGTAAATCCCGAAAAAGGGGAAAAAAAAAAGTTAACCCCCCCGGACCCCCCCCCCCCACGACCCCCGCCGCCCTGCTGAAACAGGGACGGGGTGGCCCTTGCGCCAGATTCGCGTAAATCCCGAAAAAGGGGAAAAAAAAAAGTTAACCCCCCCGGACCCCCCCCCCCACGACCCCCCGCCGCCCTGCTGAAACAGGGACGGGGTGGCCCTTGCGCCAGATTCGCGTAAATCCCGAAAAAGGGGAAAAAAAAAAATTAACCCCCCCGGACCCCCCCCCACGACCCCCGCCGCCCTGCTGAAACAGGGACGGGGTGGCCCTTGCGCCAGATTCGCGTAAATCCCGAAAAAGGGGGAAAAAAAAAAGTTAACCCCCCCGGACCCCCCCCCACGACCCCCGCCGCCCTGCTGAAACAGGGACGGGGTGGCCCTTGCGCCAGATTCGCGTAAATCCCGAAAAAGGGGAAAAAAAAAAATTAACCCCCCCGGACCCCCCCCCACGACCCCCGCCGCCCTGCTGAAACAGGGACGGGGTGGCCCTTGCGCCAGATTCGCGTAAATCCCGAAAAAGGGGAAAAAAGTAGAAATTAGCCCCCACCACCACCCACCCACAGCTCGGCCTGGGGAGAACCGGGCTGGCCGGTCCAGCCGGCTCCGGAGCACGTGGCGGCCGGCCGCCACGTGCACCCGCCTCCGCGGCCGGACGCCACGTCTACCCGCCTCCGCGGCCGGACGCCACGTCTACCGGCCTCCGCGGTCGGACGCCACGTCTACCGACCTCCGCGGCCGGGCGCCACGTCTACCCGCCTCCGCGGCCGGACGCCACGTCTACCGGCCTCCGCGGTCGGACGCCACGTCTACCCGCCTCCGCGGCCGGACGCCACGTCTACCGACCTCCGCGGCCGGACGCCACGTCTACCGACCTCCGCGGCCGGACGCCACGTCTACCGACCTCCGCGGTCGGACGCCACGTCTACCCGCCTCCGCGGTCGGACGCCACGTCTACCGACCTCCGCGGCCGGGCGCCACGTCTACCGACCTCCGCGGCCGGACGCCACGTCTACCGGCCTCCGCGGTCGGACGCCACGTCTACCCGCCTCCGCGGCCGGACGCCACGTCTACCGACCTCCGCGGTCGGACGCCACGTCTACCGACCTCCGCGGCCGGACGCCACGTCTACCGGCCTCCGCGGCCGGACGCCACGTCTACCCGCCTCCGCGGCCGGTGGCGGCCGCTAGGTCTACCCGGCTCCGCAGGTGGCCGCCAGGTCGACCCGGCTCCGGGGCCGGCGGCGGCCGGCGGCGGTCCCCGGAGAGCGCGGACCGTCGCTGTCGGCGCGTCCGGCGAAAAGGGTGGCCACGTCTACCGGGCTCCGGCGGGACTTGGTCGCGTTTCCGGGGCTGAGGGGTAGACGTGTTGTCCCCGCCGCCTGCTCGGAGCTGCCCAAGGGGTCGCTGTTTTTCGCTGCCTCCAGTTACGTCATCGTAAAAGGCGGCGGCGGCGGCGCGCCCCCCCGGTGGGCGGAGGCACCGTTCTTGCAGCTTGCCGGGGGCGGGGACGTGCCTGTCCGTACTATAGGAGGGAGTGGGGACTCGCCTCCGAGAGCGGCGCTAGCCAGCGGCTGCAACGCCCTCGCCTCGGCCGGCCAAGTGGGGCGCTCGGCGGGCGTAGTGGCGGTTCCCCCGGACGGTTCGGCTCCCGCGGGGCAGGGCGAAGAGCGAAGACCGGCGGCGGCGGCCGCCGCCGGCACTCGAACGCTGGAAGGGCAGGGGGAGCGCAGCGGAGCTCGGCGCGGCTTTCCCCCGTCCCCCCGAGGGCCCGATGATGGCGATGGCGAGTGCTGGTAGAGGCCCCGAGGCAGAGATGCCTGCGAGAGCCCAGCCCGCCGCGGCGGCCGCCGCCGGCTCCTGAGGGCCAGGGGATGGGGGCGGGCGAGGTGGCGGCACCTCGTCCTTTGTTTTTCTCCGGCCTTAAGCCGGAGCCCGCCAAGCGGGCAGAGAGCGGCGGCCCGTCGTGGTGGCCGGCAGCCGGGCGCACGCAGACGGCCGGGGGGTTTCGAGCCTGCCGCGGCTTTCCCCGGCCCCCCCCAGGGAGGAGGGCCCGATGATGGCGCGGGCGAGGCGGCGGCGCCTCGGCCTCCTTTTTGCCGGCGCGAGCCATACGCGGGCGGCCCGTGGCGTCTGGCCTACCCCGGCTTCCCCCGTCGCCGGAGGGCTCGACGAGAAAGTCTGCACGCGGCGGGCGAGGCGGCGGCGGCGCCCCGTCCTTTTTCTCCGGCCCTAAGCTGGAGCCCGCTGAGCGGGGGAAGATCAATGGCAGCCGGTCCCGGTGGCCGGCAGCCGAACGCAGGTGGCCGGGGGGTAGGCTTTCCCCGTGCTCCGATCCCCGGCGATGGCGCGGGCGAGGCGTGGCGCCTCGTGGTTTTTTTTTTTCTTTTTTCTTTTCCCACCGTGAGGGCGACGGGCAAAGACCGGCGGCCGGTGGCGGTCGCCGGCACTCTGGAACGCTGAAGGGCCCGGGGGAGTCGAGCCTGCCGCGGCTTTCCCCCGGTCCCGGTGACCTCGCTCGAGGGCGTTGTTGTCTGGAGCGGGTGGCCGGCGGCACCTCCCGCTCCTCCCCCCGCCTTTGACCGACTCAGACCCGCAGGCAGCGCCCGCCGAGGCGTCCCCGGGCGCGTCGGGAGAGGCTTCTCGGCGGGCCGGCTCTGCCGGTGTTCAGGCCGGCGTTGCACCTCTCCGCAGACGTTGCCCTCTCGCTCGCACGCAGGGCCCCGCGTCCGCCGCCCAGCCAGCCCTCCCCGGGCGGGGGAGCGGGCGCGCGCGGCCGTCGCTGTCCCAGGAACCGTGGCCGCGGGGCCTCCGCTTGCTTTTGTTCTCCTTCGCTGCCTTTCCGTACTTACCCGATCGATGAGGCGCTTAGGGCGCGTCGGAGAGGCTTCTCGGCGGGCCGGCTCTGCCGGTGTTCAGGCCGGCGTTGCACCTCTCCGCAGACGTTGCCCTCTCGCTCGCACGCAGGGCCCCGCGTCCGCCGCCCAGCCAGCCCTCCCCGGGCGGGCGGGGGAGCGGGCGCGCGCGGCCGTCGCTGTCCCAGGAACCGTGGCCGCGGGGCCTCCGCTTGCTTTTGTTCTCCTTCACTGCCTTTCCGTACTTACCCGATCGACGAGGCGCTTAGGGCGCGTCGGAGAGGCTTCTCGGCGGGCCGGCTCTGCCGGTGTTCAGGCCGGCGTTGCACCTCTCCGCAGACGTTGCCCTCTCGCTCGCACGCAGGGCCCCGCGTCCGCCGCCCAGCCAGCCCTCCCCGGGCGGGCGGGGGAGCGGGCGCGCGCGGCCGTCGCTGTCCCAGGAACCGTGGCCGCGGGGCCACCGCTTACTTCTCCGCTGTCTTTCCTTTACCGATCGATGAGGCCTTTCGGGTCGCGTCGGAGAGGGCCCCCGGCGGGCCGGCTCCTCCGTGCTCCCCGTCATAGGGAGCAACGGCGGTGTCCGGTGTTCAGGCAGGGCGGTCTCCTTTCCAATTCGCTTCCCGTCGCACGCGAGGTGTTGTCCTCCTCCCCCGACCGAGCGAGCGAGCGAAGGGGGCCGTGACGATGGCGGCGGTGTCGGCGGCGGGGCGCGTGCCTCGCCGCGTCG
>NW_027472522.1:10000-15000 GCF_965638725.1 Aptenodytes patagonicus | reverse complement strand
TCGCAGGCGATCGAGCGGGGAGGGGGGGGCAGAGGGACTCGCTCCCCTGCCGCGGGAGCTCCGGACGTGCTAGAGGAGAAGGCGACCCGCCGAGGCGGGCGCGACCCGGCGAACGAGGCCCCTGCCGGGGCGGCTCGCTCCGCAGCGGGCGGGGGTGCGGCACGACGAGCCGACGCCACAGCGGCGGCAGCGGCGGAGGGGGACGCCCCCCTGCCGCCCGCGGCACGCCTCGGGGCCCACCCGGGCGGGTGCGGCCCTTCTGGCTTCCCCTCTGTTCTCGGCTCGGCCGCCCCGCCGCCCAAGCGCTGCTCGCAGCCGGCACCCGCGGGCACCCGGACGCAGGCCGGCACCGGCGCCTCGCGTGGTTTCGGACACCTGAGGGCTCACGGGGCCACGCGGCCGTCACACAGCCCGGATCGGTAAAGAAGTCCGAGGAAACCCCGCCGAGCCGGGGAGGGGGGGGCGCGCGGCGACGCGGCGAGGCACGCGCCCCGCCGCCGACACCGCCGCCATCGTCACGGCCCCCTTCGCTCGCTCGCTCGGTCGGGGGAGGAGGACAACACCTCGCGTGCGACGGGAAGCGAATTGGAAAGGAGACCGCCCTGCCTGAACACCGGACACCGCCGTTGCTCCCTATGACGGGGAGCACGGAGGAGCCGGCCCGCCGGGGGCCCTCTCCGACGCGACCCGAAAGGCCTCATCGATCGGTAAAGGAAAGACAGCGGAGAAGTAAGCGGTGGCCCCGCGGCCACGGTTCCTGGGACAGCGACGGCCGCGCGCGCCCGCTCCCCCGCCCGCCCGGGGAGGGCTGGCTGGGCGGCGGACGCGGGGCCCTGCGTGCGAGCGAGAGGGCAACGTCTGCGGAGAGGTGCAACGCCGGCCTGAACACCGGCAGAGCCGGCCCGCCGAGAAGCCTCTCCGACGCGCCCTAAGCGCCTCGTCGATCGGGTAAGTACGGAAAGGCAGTGAAGGAGAACAAAAGCAAGCGGAGGCCCCGCGGCCACGGTTCCTGGGACAGCGACGGCCGCGCGCGCCCGCTCCCCCGCCCGCCCGGGGAGGGCTGGCTGGGCGGCGGACGCGGGGCCCTGCGTGCGAGCGAGAGGGCAACGTCTGCGGAGAGGTGCAACGCCGGCCTGAACACCGGCAGAGCCGGCCCGCCGAGAAGCCTCTCCGACGCGCCCTAAGCGCCTCATCGATCGGGTAAGTACGGAAAGGCAGCGAAGGAGAACAAAAGCAAGCGGAGGCCCCGCGGCCACGGTTCCTGGGACAGCGACGGCCGCGCGCGCCCGCTCCCCCGCCCGGGGAGGGCTGGCTGGGCGGCGGACGCGGGGCCCTGCGTGCGAGCGAGAGGGCAACGTCTGCGGAGAGGTGCAACGCCGGCCTGAACACCGGCAGAGCCGGCCCGCCGAGAAGCCTCTCCCGACGCGCCCGGGGACGCCTCGGCGGGCGCTGCCTGCGGGTCTGAGTCGGTCAAAGGCGGGGGGAGGAGCGGGAGGTGCCGCCGGCCACCCGCTCCAGACAACAACGCCCTCGAGCGAGGTCACCGGGACCGGGGGAAAGCCGCGGCAGGCTCGACTCCCCCGGGCCCTTCAGCGTTCCAGAGTGCCGGCGACCGCCACCGGCCGCCGGTCTTTGCCCGTCGCCCTCACGGTGGGAAAAGAAAAAAGAAAAAAAAAAACCACGAGGCGCCACGCCTCGCCCGCGCCATCGCCGGGGATCGGAGCACGGGGAAAGCCTACCCCCCGGCCACCTGCGTTCGGCTGCCGGCCACCGGGACCGGCTGCCATTGATCTTCCCCCGCTCAGCGGGCTCCAGCTTAGGGCCGGAGAAAAAGGACGGGGCGCCGCCGCCGCCTCGCCCGCCGCGTGCAGACTTTCTCGTCGAGCCCTCCGGCGACGGGGGAAGCCGGGGTAGGCCAGACGCCACGGGCCGCCCGCGTATGGCTCGCGCCGGCAAAAAGGAGGCCGAGGCGCCGCCGCCTCGCCCGCGCCATCATCGGGCCCTCCTCCCTGGGGGGGGCCGGGGAAAGCCGCGGCAGGCTCGAAACCCCCCGGCCGTCTGCGTGCGCCCGGCTGCCGGCCACCACGACGGGCCGCCGCTCTCTGCCCGCTTGGCGGGCTCCGGCTTAAGGCCGGAGAAAAACAAAGGACGAGGTGCCGCCACCTCGCCCGCCCCCATCCCCTGGCCCTCAGGAGCCGGCGGCGGCCGCCGCGGCGGGCTGGGCTCTCGCAGGCATCTCTGCCTCGGGGCCTCTACCAGCACTCGCCATCGCCATCATCGGGCCCTCGGGGGGACGGGGGAAAGCCGCGCCGAGCTCCGCTGCGCTCCCCCTGCCCTTCCAGCGTTCGAGTGCCGGCGGCGGCCGCCGCCGCCGGTCTTCGCTCTTCGCCCTGCCCCGCGGGAGCCGAACCGTCCGGGGGAACCGCCACTACGCCCGCCGAGCGCCCCACTTGGCCGGCCGAGGCGAGGGCGTTGCAGCCGCTGGCTAGCGCCGCTCTCGGAGGCGAGTCCCCACTCCCTCCTATAGTACGGACAGGCACGTCCCCGCCCCCGGCAAGCTGCAAGAACGGTGCCTCCGCCCACCGGGGGGGCGCGCCGCCGCCGCCGCCTTTTACGATGACGTAACTGGAGGCAGCGAAAAACAGCGACCCCTTGGGCAGCTCCGAGCAGGCGGCGGGGACAACACGTCTACCCCTCAGCCCCGGAAACGCGACCAAGTCCCGCCGGAGCCCGGTAGACGTGGCCACCCTTTTCGCCGGACGCGCCGACAGCGACGGTCCGCGCTCTCCGGGGACCGCCGCCGGCCGCCGCCGGCCCCGGAGCCGGGTCGACCTGGCGGCCACCTGCGGAGCCGGGTAGACCTAGCGGCCGCCACCGGCCGCGGAGGCGGGTAGACGTGGCGTCCGGCCGCGGAGGCCGGTAGACGTGGCGTCCGGCCGCGGAGGTCGGTAGACGTGGCGTCCGACCGCGGAGGTCGGTAGACGTGGCGTCCGGCCGCGGAGGCGGGTAGACGTGGCGTCCGACCGCGGAGGCCGGTAGACGTGGCGTCCGGCCGCGGAGGTCGGTAGACGTGGCGCCCGGCCGCGGAGGTCGGTAGACGTGGCGTCCGACCGCGGAGGCGGGTAGACGTGGCGTCCGACCGCGGAGGTCGGTAGACGTGGCGTCCGGCCGCGGAGGTCGGTAGACGTGGCGTCCGGCCGCGGAGGTCGGTAGACGTGGCGTCCGGCCGCGGAGGCGGGTAGACGTGGCGTCCGACCGCGGAGGCCGGTAGACGTGGCGTCCGGCCGCGGAGGCGGGTAGACGTGGCGCCCGGCCGCGGAGGTCGGTAGACGTGGCGTCCGACCGCGGAGGCCGGTAGACGTGGCGTCCGGCCGCGGAGGCGGGTAGACGTGGCGTCCGGCCGCGGAGGCGGGTGCACGTGGCGGCCGGCCGCCACGTGCTCCGGAGCCGGCTGGACCGGCCAGCCCGGTTCTCCCCAGGCCGAGCTGTGGGTGGGTGGTGGTGGGGGCTAATTTCTACTTTTTTCCCCTTTTTCGGGATTTACGCGAATCTGGCGCAAGGGCCACCCCGTCCCTGTTTCAGCAGGGCGGCGGGGGTCGTGGGGGGGGGTCCGGGGGGGTTAATTTTTTTTTTTCCCCTTTTTCGGGATTTACGCGAATCTGGCGCAAGGGCCACCCCGTCCCTGTTTCAGCAGGGCGGCGGGGGTCGTGGGGGGGGGTCCGGGGGGGTTAACTTTTTTTTTTCCCCCTTTTTCGGGATTTACGCGAATCTGGCGCAAGGGCCACCCCGTCCCTGTTTCAGCAGGGCGGCGGGGGTCGTGGGGGGGGGTCCGGGGGGGTTAATTTTTTTTTTTCCCCTTTTTCGGGATTTACGCGAATCTGGCGCAAGGGCCACCCCGTCCCTGTTTCAGCAGGGCGGCGGGGGGTCGTGGGGGGGGGGGTCCGGGGGGGTTAACTTTTTTTTTTCCCCTTTTTCGGGATTTACGCGAATCTGGCGCAAGGGCCACCCCGTCCCTGTTTCAGCAGGGCGGCGGGGGTCGTGGGGGGGGGGGGTCCGGGGGGGTTAACTTTTTTTTTTCCCCTTTTTCGGGATTTACGCGAATCTGGCGCAAGGGCCACCCCGTCCCTGTTTCAGCAGGGCGGCGGGGGTCGTGGGGGGGGGTCCGGGGGGGTTAATTTTTTTTTTTTCCCCTTTTTCGGGATTTACGCGAATCTGGCGCAAGGGCCACCCCGTCCCTGTTTCAGCAGGGCGGCGGGGGTCGTGGGGGGGGGTCCGGGGGGGTTAACTTTTTTTTTTCCCCTTTTTCGGGATTTACGCGAATCTGGCGCAAGGGCCACCCCGTCCCTGTTTCAGCAGGGCGGCGGGGGTCGTGGGGGGGGGGTCCGGGGGGGTTAACTTTTTTTTTTCCCCTTTTTCGGGATTTACGCGAATCATGGTACAAGGACGGCCACCCCGTCATTTTGAATGGATTTTTAAGAATTTCGGGTTTTTTAAACGCCCCCCTCCCCCGCCGCCGCCCTCAACGCACGCGCCCACAGGCACGCGCCCCCCCCGCCCCGAACCGGTGGCCGCCGTGCGCTCGCCGGCTTCACCGCCCCGTCCAGCCTCTCCGCTCCGCTCCGCTCCGCCCCGCCCCCACCCCCCCCCCCCACCCCCCCCCCCGGCTCACGGCAAGTCTGCCCTCCCGGCCGGCTTTTTTCCTCCCCAGCTGGTAGGGGAGGGGCCGGGTAGAGGCGGCGGCCCCCGGGGCGAGTTCGCCGTCTGCCGGGAGACTTCAGGACGGGGCGTCCATTGCCGAGTTATTATTTCTTTTTTTAATGAAACAAATGTATTAGAAGAAGTATCTGCGACCCTGCAGACGCCACCCCGCCCCCCCCCCCGGCGGCACACGCGCGCTCAGAGAGAGACACACACACACACACACACACACAGAGACACAGACACACACACGGAGACAGACACAGACACAGACACACACACACCGACACGCACACCTGCGC
>NW_027472522.1:0-2500 GCF_965638725.1 Aptenodytes patagonicus | reverse complement strand
CTCGGGACACGGAGGCTGCTGCCGCCGACGACGACGGCGACGGGCGGCAGCGGGGCGCCCCGCCGGCCCCGCGCGCGCCTCCGCGACAACCACGCCGCGCTACGACAGCCGCCTAGCCCCAACCCACGGCTCGCCCCGACGGCACCTCCGCAGCTACGCCGCCGCGCCGGAGGCGGCAACCGCCGGAGCCCGAGACGGCGACGCACCGCCCGCGGAACCGCCGGACGGCGCCCGCCGCCGCGCCGCGGCGGCCGCCCTCCCGGCGCCGCCGCCGCCGCTTCTCGCCTCGGCCCCTTCCGCGGGCACGCGCCGGGCGGAAGGCGGACGGCGCTAAGCCGGGGGCGGCGCCCGCTCTCCCCGTTTCCACGCGGAGACCGGGAGTGGGACGCCCCCGACCGCCCGACCGACCGCCCGGCACGGCCGGGAAGGGCGGCGGGGAAGCGACGGGCGGGGCCCGGGCCGGGACAGCCGCGCGGCCGGCGGCGGGCGCCCTCCGGCCGACCGACACGCCGAGCGGCGACGCCGCCGCTCGGACGGGGGGGGTGCCGCCCTCGCCGGCGGCTAGCGGCGGGACACCGCCGAGCAGCTCGCCGGGGCTGGGAAGGAGCGGAGCGCAGCGCGCCGCGGCGCCGCGACGGAGGCGCGGCGGCCCGGCGGCCGCCCGGCGAGCCCCCGCCGCGGGGACTCGCCGCCCCGGCGGAGAGCCCGCGCTCCCGCCGGGGTCGCCCGTTGCGAGGCAGGCAGGCCGGCCACGGCCGGCTACCCCGCCGCGGTCTCTCCGCCGAGACCGGACCGCGGAGAGGGGGGGGCAGCGGGACCCCCTCCCCGGCACGGCACGGCCGCCCGCGGGACGAGCGCGGGCGGCGGCGTCCGCACGGGGGGCTTCGGGGAGCAACTCCCGCCCCTCGAGGCGCCACCGCCCGGCCGAACCCGCGGGCCGCGCCGAGCCGCCCGCGTCTTTAAACCTCCGCCCGGCTCCGCGGCCTTCGGCCCCCGGGCTCGCCGAGGGAGGGCCGCGGAAGCGCGGACGCTAGGTACCTGGCCCTGGGGCGAGGGAAACGACCTGCAGGCCCCGCGGGGGTGCCTCCCCCGCTGCCGCCCTCGGGGGAGCGTCCGCCCGCGGGGGCGCGCCCGACATCCGCCGCCATCACCTCGGCCTCCTTCCCGGGGCCCGGGGTTTCCCTCAGTAGCCCGGCGCTGCGCCCGGGAGGAGAGCCGTGGCTCGGGCCGCCCGCTGGCGCGGGGCGCGACCCGGCGGGGGCCTCGCCCGCCGAAGGCGGCGGCGGCGGCGCCCGTCCGCGCCTCCGGCTCCCCCGCAGGGGAGGGGAGGCGAGGCGGGGGTGCCGCCGCGCCGCACGGCGCCGCGCGCCGGCCCGGAACGCCCGGAGGCCTCGCCCTGCGCGGCCGGCCGGACGGCAGGGCGGGCTGCTCCGCAGCAGCCCGCCCCGGTGCGGGGAGGGCCGGGGGAGCCGCCCCCCCCCGACCCCGAAGGCCCTCTCTCTCTCGCCGCTCGCACCTGCCGGCCCCGCGGCGTCGGCGCCGCCGCCGGTCGCCGCTTCCTCCTCCGGCTCGAGCGGGCTCGGCCGGCGGGGCTCGTCACACCCCGCGCCGGCAGCCCCCCCCTTCCCGCGCGCCGCCGCCCGCGCTCTGACCGGCACGCGGACGCCGGCCGGCGGCGGGGGCCAGCGGAGGCGAGAGGCGGGGGGAGCGGCGGGGACGCGGCGGTCCCCGCCGACCGGGCAACGCGCGCGCGCGCGTCGGAGAGAAGCGGCGCAGGCGGCGGCGGCGGCAGCGGGCCGTGGGCCGGCGAGCGAGACGAGAGCGCCTCCGGGAGGGGCCGTGCCGGGACCCCTCCCCTCCCGCACGCACGCGGCTCGCGCAGGAGCCGGGCTCGGGCGAACTCGGGCTACGCGCGCGGAAGCCCGCGGCCGGCGTTCGGCGGCGCCGGCCGCGGCGGCGAGGCTCCAGCCGGCCGCCCCCCTCCGCGGGGGCGGACCGGCGGCGGACCGGCGCCGGCCGCGGCGGCGGGCGCGCGCCGGCGCGGGCCGGGAGAACCCCTCCGCGCCCCTCCCTCCGCACGGGGCGGGGGGGGTGACGCGCGAGGGGAACGCGGCGCCCGCGCGGCAGCGCGCCCCACGCGCCGCGGCCCTGCCGCGCGCCCGGGGCCCCCCGCGGGGCCCCCTCCCGCGGCGCGCGGCGGCGGCGACGGTAGCGGAACGGGAAAGCCCGCGCCGCGCCCGGGGCCCCCCGCGGGGCCCCCTCGGCGCGCGGCGGGGCGCGGGTGAGCGGCGAATCGCGTCGGCGGCGCGGCCGGACGCCCGGCGCGAGCGCGCCCGCGCGACGCTGACCCCCGGTAATGATCCTTCCGCAGGTTCACCTACGGAAACCTTGTTACGACTTTTACTTCCTCTAGATAGTCAAGTTCGACCGTCTTCTCGACGCTCCGGCAGGGCCGGGGCCGACCCCGCCGGGGCCGATCCGAGGACCTCACTAAACCATC
>NW_027472521.1:15000-17132 GCF_965638725.1 Aptenodytes patagonicus | reverse complement strand
GGACGGGGTGGCCCTTGCGCCAGATTCGCGTAAATCCCGAAAAAGGGGAAAAAAGTAGAAATTAGCCCCCACCACCACCCACCCACAGCTCGGCCTGGGGAGAACCGGGCTGGCCGGTCCAGCCGGCTCCGGAGCACGTGGCGGCCGGCCGCCACGTGCACCCGCCTCCGCGGCCGGACGCCACGTCTACCCGCCTCCGCGGCCGGACGCCACGTCTACCGGCCTCCGCGGTCGGACGCCACGTCTACCGACCTCCGCGGCCGGGCGCCACGTCTACCCGCCTCCGCGGCCGGACGCCACGTCTACCGGCCTCCGCGGTCGGACGCCACGTCTACCCGCCTCCGCGGCCGGACGCCACGTCTACCGACCTCCGCGGCCGGACGCCACGTCTACCGACCTCCGCGGCCGGACGCCACGTCTACCGACCTCCGCGGTCGGACGCCACGTCTACCCGCCTCCGCGGTCGGACGCCACGTCTACCGACCTCCGCGGCCGGGCGCCACGTCTACCGACCTCCGCGGCCGGACGCCACGTCTACCGGCCTCCGCGGTCGGACGCCACGTCTACCCGCCTCCGCGGCCGGACGCCACGTCTACCGACCTCCGCGGTCGGACGCCACGTCTACCGACCTCCGCGGCCGGACGCCACGTCTACCGGCCTCCGCGGCCGGACGCCACGTCTACCCGCCTCCGCGGCCGGTGGCGGCCGCTAGGTCTACCCGGCTCCGCAGGTGGCCGCCAGGTCGACCCGGCTCCGGGGCCGGCGGCGGCCGGCGGCGGTCCCCGGAGAGCGCGGACCGTCGCTGTCGGCGCGTCCGGCGAAAAGGGTGGCCACGTCTACCGGGCTCCGGCGGGACTTGGTCGCGTTTCCGGGGCTGAGGGGTAGACGTGTTGTCCCCGCCGCCTGCTCGGAGCTGCCCAAGGGGTCGCTGTTTTTCGCTGCCTCCAGTTACGTCATCGTAAAAGGCGGCGGCGGCGGCGCGCCCCCCCGGTGGGCGGAGGCACCGTTCTTGCAGCTTGCCGGGGGCGGGGACGTGCCTGTCCGTACTATAGGAGGGAGTGGGGACTCGCCTCCGAGAGCGGCGCTAGCCAGCGGCTGCAACGCCCTCGCCTCGGCCGGCCAAGTGGGGCGCTCGGCGGGCGTAGTGGCGGTTCCCCCGGACGGTTCGGCTCCCGCGGGGCAGGGCGAAGAGCGAAGACCGGCGGCGGCGGCCGCCGCCGGCACTCGAACGCTGGAAGGGCAGGGGGAGCGCAGCGGAGCTCGGCGCGGCTTTCCCCCGTCCCCCCGAGGGCCCGATGATGGCGATGGCGAGTGCTGGTAGAGGCCCCGAGGCAGAGGTGCCTGCGAGAGCCCAGCCCGCCGCGGCGGCCGCCGCCGGCTCCTGAGGGCCAGGGGATGGGGGCGGGCGAGGTGGCGGCACCTCGTCCTTTGTTTTTCTCCGGCCTTAAGCCGGAGCCCGCCAAGCGGGCAGAGAGCGGCGGCCCGTCGTGGTGGCCGGCAGCCGGGCGCACGCAGACGGCCGGGGGGTTTCGAGCCTGCCGCGGCTTTCCCCGGCCCCCCCCAGGGAGGAGGGCCCGATGATGGCGCGGGCGAGGCGGCGGCGCCTCGGCCTCCTTTTTGCCGGCGCGAGCCATACGCGGGCGGCCCGTGGCGTCTGGCCTACCCCGGCTTCCCCCGTCGCCGGAGGGCTCGACGAGAAAGTCTGCACGCGGCGGGCGAGGCGGCGGCGGCGCCCCGTCCTTTTTCTCCGGCCCTAAGCTGGAGCCCGCTGAGCGGGGGAAGATCAATGGCAGCCGGTCCCGGTGGCCGGCAGCCGAACGCAGGTGGCCGGGGGGTAGGCTTTCCCCGTGCTCCGATCCCCGGCGATGGCGCGGGCGAGGCGTGGCGCCTCGTGGTTTTTTTTTTTCTTTTTTCTTTTCCCACCGTGAGGGCGACGGGCAAAGACCGGCGGCCGGTGGCGGTCGCCGGCACTCTGGAACGCTGAAGGGCCCGGGGGAGTCGAGCCTGCCGCGGCTTTCCCCCGGTCCCGGTGACCTCGCTCGAGGGCGTTGTTGTCTGGAGCGGGTGGCCGGCGGCACCTCCCGCTCCTCCCCCCGCCTTTGACCGACTCAGACCCGCAGGCAGCGCCCGCC
>NW_027472521.1:0-2500 GCF_965638725.1 Aptenodytes patagonicus | reverse complement strand
GCCGGCGGTCAAACGCGCATCGACCGACCGTTCATTACGGAGACTCCAACGTCCTCGTCACGATTCGTTCCTCTCGATCGACGCGGTTAAAGAGTTAGCGATTACCTCCCGGTGTACGCTAGAGGAAGGCGTAAAAAAAAAAAAAAAGTTCGAGGAATCGAGCGGTAGTTTGTCTCGGTCGAGCTAGTTCCGGAACGCGTTACCGATACACGCGCCTGCCCCGCCCGCCCCCCGCTTCTTTTCTGTTACCGTTCCTTCAGCTTTTCATTTCTTTATCGCTTTTCTTTGCGCCCGCCCTCCCCCCCCCCCGCCCCCCGCCTTACCTTTTTTTTCCTCGCCGCCGAAGCCGCCTGGGGGCCGCGGACCGGGCAGAGGTGGCGGCCCCCGGCCCCGCCCGCCCCCCCCCCCCCCCCGCCTTCCGCCAGTCGGTTGGCCGCCCCGGGAGACTTTAGGAGCCGGCGGCGTCCCTGCCGCCTCTGTGCCCGCGCGGCAGAGGGGAGTCCCGGCGGCGTGCGGTCTCTAAGCCCGGCTGCCGAGTCGCCGCCCTGCCGTGCCCGAGCCCCGGCTCCCGCCTTCCTCGCTCCCTCCCTCCCTCTCGCCCTGCTGCGCGCCTGCCCGCCGCCCCCGCCGCGGGCTGAAAAACCAACGAACGCGAAACGGGGCAGCGGTGGGTGTCTGTCTGCGTGAAAAAAAAACCCGCAAACGACCCAAACGGAAACCTTCTCCGAATCCCTGTATCCCCCCCCTCCCCAGCCTGCCTCTGCGCCGGCCTCCCTCCCCTGCCGCTGCCGCTGCCGTCGCGACCGAGCGCGGGAACGTTGGCGTGGCGGGAACCGGCGCCCTTTCGCCGTGGGCGGGCGGGCGGGCGGGGGCCCGGTTGCCGGGCAGCGGGGCGCGCGCGCATGCGCAGAGCGCGCGGCTGCGGACGCACACCTCCCCCAGCCCGCCCCCCCCGCTGCTCCGGGGCGCCGGAGAGTCTGCGGTCGGGGCGGAGGGGCCGCACCCGCCGGTCGGCGGGTACGGAACTGCAGCGCGGGGAGGGAGGGAGGGAGGGCGGGAGGGGGAGCGCGCGCGCGCAGGTGTGCGTGTCGGTGTGTGTGTGTCTGTGTCTGTGTCTGTCTCCGTGTGTGTGTCTGTGTCTCTGTGTGTGTGTGTGTGTGTGTGTGTCTCTCTCTGAGCGCGCGTGTGCCGCCGGGGGGGGGGGCGGGGTGGCGTCTGCAGGGTCGCAGATACTTCTTCTAATACATTTGTTTCATTAAAAAAAGAAATAATAACTCGGCAATGGACGCCCCGTCCTGAAGTCTCCCGGCAGACGGCGAACTCGCCCCGGGGGCCGCCGCCTCTACCCGGCCCCTCCCCTACCAGCTGGGGAGGAAAAAAGCCGGCCGGGAGGGCAGACTTGCCGTGAGCCGGGGGGGGGGGTGGGGGGGGGGGGTGGGGGCGGGGCGGAGCGGAGCGGAGCGGAGAGGCTGGACGGGGCGGTGAAGCCGGCGAGCGCACGGCGGCCACCGGTTCGGGGCGGGGGGGGCGCGTGCCTGTGGGCGCGTGCGTTGAGGGCGGCGGCGGGGGAGGGGGGCGTTTAAAAAACCCGAAATTCTTAAAAATCCATTCAAAATGACGGGGTGGCCGTCCTTGTACCATGATTCGCGTAAATCCCGAAAAAGGGGAAAAAAAAAAGTTAACCCCCCCGGACCCCCCCCCCACGACCCCCGCCGCCCTGCTGAAACAGGGACGGGGTGGCCCTTGCGCCAGATTCGCGTAAATCCCGAAAAAGGGGAAAAAAAAAAGTTAACCCCCCCGGACCCCCCCCCACGACCCCCGCCGCCCTGCTGAAACAGGGACGGGGTGGCCCTTGCGCCAGATTCGCGTAAATCCCGAAAAAGGGGAAAAAAAAAAAATTAACCCCCCCGGACCCCCCCCCACGACCCCCGCCGCCCTGCTGAAACAGGGACGGGGTGGCCCTTGCGCCAGATTCGCGTAAATCCCGAAAAAGGGGAAAAAAAAAAGTTAACCCCCCCGGACCCCCCCCCCCCACGACCCCCGCCGCCCTGCTGAAACAGGGACGGGGTGGCCCTTGCGCCAGATTCGCGTAAATCCCGAAAAAGGGGAAAAAAAAAAGTTAACCCCCCCGGACCCCCCCCCCCACGACCCCCCGCCGCCCTGCTGAAACAGGGACGGGGTGGCCCTTGCGCCAGATTCGCGTAAATCCCGAAAAAGGGGAAAAAAAAAAATTAACCCCCCCGGACCCCCCCCCACGACCCCCGCCGCCCTGCTGAAACAGGGACGGGGTGGCCCTTGCGCCAGATTCGCGTAAATCCCGAAAAAGGGGGAAAAAAAAAAGTTAACCCCCCCGGACCCCCCCCCACGACCCCCGCCGCCCTGCTGAAACAGGGACGGGGTGGCCCTTGCGCCAGATTCGCGTAAATCCCGAAAAAGGGGAAAAAAAAAAATTAACCCCCCCGGACCCCCCCCCACGACCCCCGCCGCCCTGCTGAAACAG
>NW_027472520.1:0-17265 GCF_965638725.1 Aptenodytes patagonicus | reverse complement strand
GTCTCTGCAACGGCTGCTGCCTGGGAGAAGCCTGAAGGAACACCGCTCTTGAAGCCCGGGGGGGACAGCCTGCCTGCCTCTGCCTTATGTGGCTTTCTCCACTGCAATAAAACAAGCCTGCATCCAATGCCTGCCTCGCCGCCTTGTCTTTCAAAGCCCAGCCTGGGCTGCAGGGTTCCCTTGCCCTGCACGTGTCCCCTGCCAGCCGGGCCAGGGCAGTCTCTTAGCCCCAGCAGAGCCAGGCTGAGCTGCCTTTGGGGAGACCCCACAGCCCCGGCAGCTCTGGCCACACATGGTCCTGGAGCTGAGCTCCAAGGGCCCTGCCTGAACACAGGCTGCTCCCCTGCCTGCAGGACATGCAGCCCGGGGGCGTTTACAGACTTCCAGCCTCCTTGCACATGAGCGCGGCTGCTCCAGGGGCTGGAGGACAGCCAGGGGCAATGCCTGCCGTGGCTCCAGCCCTTTGTGCCTCCATGGCTCTGCTTCAGGCCCTGGGGGAGAAAGCAAAGGGGAGATTCCCCGTCCTCTTCCTTATCCCCTCCCCTTCCCCTTCTCTTTCCTCTTCTTCTTTCCCTTTCCCTCCTTCTTCTCTCCCCCTTCTTAGTCTCCTTCCCCTTCCCTTTCCTCTTCTTCTCCCCCTCCCCCTCCCCCTTCCTCTTCCCTTCCCCCTGCTTCTTCCCCTTCTGCTTCCCATTCCCTTCCTCCTTCCCCTTCTACTTCCTCCTCCCCTTCCTCCTTCCCCTTCTACTTCCTCCTCCCCTTCCCTCTTCTCCTTCCTCTTCCCTTTCCCCTTCTCACCCCCAGCACAGGCCAACACGCTCGGTGCTCCTCCGTTCTCTGCCACAGGCACAAAATCACAGAAATCACAGCCTGATTACTGTGGCAGGAACCTTTGCAGGCCATCTTGTCATGCTGCCGCCTCAAGCTGCCGCCTCAAGCAGGGTACCCAGAGCCGGCTGCCCAGGCACCATGCCCAGACGGCTTTTGCACGTCTCCAAGGACGGAGACTCCACAACCTCCCGCGGCAACCTGTGCCAGTGCTCGTCACCCTCACAGTGAAAAAAGTGTTTTGGGATGTTGAGGCGGAGCCTCCGGTGTTTCAGCTGGTGCCCATTGCCTCTTGTCCTGGCACTGACACATCTGAAAAGAGCCTGGCTCCATCTTCTCAACGCCTTTCCCTTCAGGCATGTGTGGACATTGATAGGACTCGATGAGCCTCCTTGGCACGAGGAGGAACAGTCCCATCTCTCTGAGGCGCTCCCCCAAAGGGCGATGCTCCCTGTCCCTTCAAGATCTTTGTGGTTCAACCCCAGCTGGCGAGTGAACACCACGGAGCAGCTCGCGCACTCCCCCCGGTGGGTGGGATGGGGGAGAGAATCGGAGGGGTAAAAGTGAGAAAACTCCTGGGTTGAGATAAAGACACTCTAGGAAGTAGAGCAAGAGCCGCGCACGCAAGCCAAGCAAAATAAGGAATTCATTCGCTCCTTCCCATCGGCGGCAGCTGTTCAGCCATCTCCAGGAAAGCAGGGCTCCATCACGTGTAACGGTTGCTTGGGAAGACAAACGCCATCACTCCAAACGTGCCCCCCTTCCTTCTTCTTCCCCCAGCTTTCTATTGCTGGGCATGACATCATATGGTACGGAAAATCCCCTTGGTCTGCTGGGGTCAGCTGTGTCCCCTCCCAGCGGCTTGTGCACCCCCAGCCTACTCGTTGCCAGGGCAGTGTGAGAAGCAGAAACGGCCTTGACTCTGTGTAAGCACTGCTCAGCAACAACAAAAACATCCCAGTAGTATCAACACTCTTTTCAGCACAACGCCAACCCATAGCCCCGTACCAGCTACTCTGAAGAAAATTAACTCTGTCCCAGCCAAAACCGGCGCAATCATCTGCGTGGCCCTATGCTGGACTCTCTCCAGTAGCCCCACATCTCTCCTGTGCTGGGGAGCCCAGCACTGGACACAGCACCACAGGGCTGGCCTCGCCAGTGCTGAGTGGAGGGCAAAGATCCCCTCCCTCCACCTCCTCCGCATGCAGCCCAGGACACTGCTGGCCACCCTTGCCCCAAGGCACCTTGCCGGCTCACGCTCACCTTGGTGTCCCCCAGTGCCCCCCGGGCCTTTCCTGACAAGCTGCTCTCCAGCAATCGACAGCCATTTCCCAGGCGTGGGGTTTAACACTGGCTCTCATCCAGCCTCCTCTGTGCAGGTTCCTGGCAGATGCTGCCGGGCTTCTGTGGAGCTGAGGGACCTGGCAGAACTGGTGCCGCTCCCGGGCTGAGAAGGCCAGGCAAAGGAGCACTGCCAGCGCCTGGCCTGCTCTCTGCCCTCTGCCCTTTCCCCAGCTCCTGCAAGCCCCGCCAAAAGGCTCTGTCTCCCCTGCCTGCTGCCTGCTCCCTCCCTCTCCCAACACCGCCCCACCTCACCTCGCCTGGGCATCTCAGCACCAGCATTTACCCTCCCACAGCTGCTGGGCACCCGCCCCCAGGGTCTTCCTGACTTGGGACACAGAGGGAGGGAGACAGGAGTGCGATGCAGGAAATCTTTATTGTGCCCCGAGGGGCAGGAGAGGCTCTCGGACAAACAGTGGGCAAGACCCAGAGAGGCTGGTCGCCCCGTGTTGGGGAAGGCAGAGGGATCTTCTCCAGAGCATTGCTTCTCGCTCCAGATGCCCCCTTGGTGCGGCATTCCAGATCCCAAGGACTTGGGCCATCAGCCCCCGCAGGGCCTTTCGGGTGTACCTCCTGCCCCGTCCAAGAGCTGGGAAGAGACAGGAGGGAGGAGAGCAGAGGGCAGGGAAGGGCCGAGGGTGTGCGGCACTACCAGCTGCCCAGGCGTTGGCTGGGACACGTTCAGCACTCCTCAGTGCCTCGTGCCCGCCAGCTCAGCCCTGCATGGGTGGTGGTGGTGGTGTTGGCGTTTGGGCTGGGGGCAGTGCGTGGGGCTGGACTGGGTCTAGCAGGGCCCACGGGTGTCCCACAGCTTCTTGCTGTAGCGGGGCAAGACGTAAGGGCTGCAGGCGGGAGGAGCGTAGGGTCTGCCAAAGGTGCAGAGGCCCCCCGAGCCCAGCGTGGCCCCGGCACCGTAGAGGCCCCCCAGCCCCAGGGAGCCCCCAAAGGCGGGTGCTCCCAAGGAGCCCACCACGGCTTGCTGGGGGAAGGAGCTGAGGATGGGGCCGGGGAAGGTGACGACGACGGGGGGCGGCTGGATGAAGGCCGTTGAGTCGGGGCACTGCCGGGCGCACAGCTCGTTGCAGCTGTCAGCGATGGGCTGGGGGACGGCGACGCTGGTTTTCGGTGGGCACAGGTCGTAGCAAGACATCTTTGTGCGGGATTGGACGGTGCTCTGCAAGAGGGCAGAGGTTGCAAGAGAGCAGCCGAGGGGAGCGCCCGAGGTGGAGGGGCTGGCGCCGGAGCAGGGGGAGAGGAGGAGAAGCGCTCGCAGACTTACCCTGTTCCCCGAGGAGAAGGCGACCAGAGCAGAGGATGGGAGAGCCTGGCAGAGGCAGAGCTTTTATACCGGCCCCGCCATTGCTCAGCACCACCTGGGCCAATCTGCAGAGGCGGCACTCCCTCCTGCTGATGACGACGGGGCTGTCCGGCTCCTGCCCCTCCCTGAGTCAGCATCCCCTCGCCAGACCCAGCACGTGCTGCTTCCGAGGCTTTCCTTCCCTTTCTGCCCTGTGGTCTAAACGACAGCAGGCATCTCCCTGCTGGGGGCTGCGCACGGCAGGCGAGGGACGTGCTTCTGCAGCTTCTCGCTGCCTGCCCTGGGAAGACACCTCTGCCCTGTGCCCGCAGCCAGGCTCTGCTGGGAGGAGAGCCGCCACCGAGCGCCAGCCCAGCCAGGGGCTGCTGCAGCTGTGCATTCAGACGGGGCTCCCAGCTCCCCAGCACCCTGAGGGCAGCCTCTGCCCAGCACCGTCCCCTGGCACTGGGGCTCCCAGGACACCTGCGAGGGGTAGGCTGGCACGAGCCTTGTGGCGTGGGCCCAGGCGGGGATCTCTCCTTCTTGCATCAGGCACCTCGGGAAAGAGCACGAAGGGTCTTTCTCCCCCAGACTTGCAGAGGTCCACGGCCAACGCCTGCAGGCAGATGGAGGCCGGCTCCGTTGGGCTGGCGAATGATGCATCGTGCTGAGCAGGCAGTGCCCGAGAGGGGTGCCTTTGCTTTTTTGTTTCGTAACCTCACGTCTCTGTAGATAATAGCCACACGGCATACGTCACGCAGCCGCTGGCGTGCGGGAGGCCTTTGCAAGGCCAACTTGTTGCCCAGCGATGGGACCCTGGTCTTCCCCGTGGCTCTGCAAAGAGGGCATGGGGCCGCCCCGAGACCAAGCCCTTGGGGAAGAGCTATGGCACGCAGGGCACTTGCAGTCAGCCTTCGTCACGCTGCGTGCCCTCTTACACAGCGAGATAATGAAAAGACAGCGAGGCTAATTTGGTCCATTAGGTGGCAGCTGGCAAGTGTCCGAGCGGGTAATTGCAGGGGCTGATACAGCGGGTTGGGACTGGCGAGGAAACGGTGTCAGCAAAACAGCCCCGTGCCACGCGGGGAGGAGGCAGGGGCTCGGCCGCCACAGGCCACGTGCCCCCAGCGCAGCCAGCTCCTCCCCGCGCTCATCGGCCCAGCATAAAAGCACTGCCCACGGTGAGCGATGGCATCCACTGCTCCTGCCTCGCTCTGCTCAGGAAAAGGGTAGGTGGGTGCCTGCGGGTCTCTGCCTCTTCTGGCAGGGGCCGGCATGGGGCCTCCCTGGCCGGGAGAGCTCTGCCGGCATCGGGCCTGCTGGCAGCAGGCTTGGATGGCCAGGGTGGGCTGAGCTGCAGCGGGAGGAGGAAGGAGCCCCAAGGCCAGGACACGCAGGGCCAGGCCCTGCACAGGCTCTCGGGGAGGGCTTATGTGGCCTCTGTGTGCAGAGAGAAGCGTGGCGAGGGGTGCAGAGAGCAGGGCACTGAGCGGGGCTGGCTGGGCAAAGGGCAAGCGGTGGGCAGTGCGGGCAAGGCGGTGGCTCTGGTCCCTCCAGCTCCAAGGCAGCCCTGGGCACAGGGCACTGCTCAGCTGGGGGATCTCGCCCTCGCTCATGACACCTGTCCTTGGGGCCACGTGTTTCAGGCTCAGCGCTCTCGCACAAAGATGTCTTGCTACGACCTGTGCCCACCGAAAACCAGCGTCGCCGTCCCCCAGCCCATCGCTGACAGCTGCAACGAGCTGTGCGCCCGGCAGTGCCCCGACTCAACGGCCTTCATCCAGCCGCCCCCCGTCGTCGTCACCTTCCCCGGCCCCATCCTCAGCTCCTTCCCCCAGCAAGCCGTGGTGGGCTCCTTGGGAGCACCCGCCTTTGGGGGCTCCCTGGGGCTGGGGGGCCTCTACGGTGCCGGGGCCACGCTGGGCTCGGGGGGCCTCTGCACCTTTGGCAGACCCTACGCTCCTCCCGCCTGCAGCCCTTACGTCTTGCCCCGCTACAGCAAGAAGCTGTGGGACACCTGTGGGCCCTGCTAAACCCAGCCCCAAAGCCCCCAGCATCCCTGGGCCACCTCAGCCTCATGCCTCCTCTCCTTTCTCCCCTCCTTCCCCTCTCTCCATGCTGCCTCTCCTCCTTGCTCCTGCCCGTGCCCGCATGCGCGACTCCACCATCGTCCCACAGGCCGCTCGCTTGTCTCTGCAACGGCTGCTGCCTGGGAGAAGCCTGAAGGAACACCGCTCTTGAAGCCCGGGGGGACAGCCTGCCTGCCTCTGCCTTATGTGGCTTTCTCCACTGCAATAAAACAAGCCTGCATCCAATGCCTGCCTCGCCGCCTTGTCTTTCAAAGCCCAGCCTGGGCTGCAGGGTTCCCTTGCCCTGCACGTGTCCCCTGCCAGCCGGGCCAGGGCAGTCTCTTAGCCCCAGCAGAGCCAGGCTGAGCTGCCTTTGGGGAGACCCCACAGCCCCGGCAGCTCTGGCCACACATGGTCCTGGAGCTGAGCTCCAAGGGCCCTGCCTGAACACAGGCTGCTCCCCTGCCTGCAGGACATGCAGCCCGGGGGCGTTTACAGACTTCCAGCCTCCTTGCACATGAGCGCGGCTGCTCCAGGGGCTGGAGGACAGCCAGGGGCAATGCCTGCCGTGGCTCCAGCCCCTTTGTGCCTCCATGGCTCTGCTTCAGGCCCTGGGGGAGAAAGCAAAGGGGAGATTCCCCGTCCTCTTCCTTATCCCCTCCCCTTCCCCTTCTCTTTCCTCTTCTTCTTTCCCTTTCCCTCCTTCTTCTCTCCCCCTTCTTAGTCTCCTTCCCCTTCCCTTTCCTCTTCTTCTCCCCCTCCCCCTCCCCCTTCCTCTTCCCTTCCCCCTGCTTCTTCCCCTTCTGCTTCCCATTCCCTTCCTCCTTCCCCTTCTACTTCCTCCTCCCCTTCCTCCTTCCCCTTCTACTTCCTCCTCCCCTTCCCTCTTCTCCTTCCTCTTCCCTTTCCCCTTCTCACCCCCAGCACAGGCCAACACGCTCGGTGCTCCTCCGTTCTCTGCCACAGGCACAAAATCACAGAAATCACAGCCTGATTACTGTGGCAGGAACCTTTGCAGGCCATCTTGTCATGCTGCCGCCTCAAGCAGGGTCACCCAGAGCCGGCTGCCCAGCACCATGCCCAGACGGCTTTTGCACGTCTCCAAGGACGGAGACTCCACAACCTCCCGCGGCAACCTGTGCCAGTGCTCGTCACCCTCACAGTGAAAAAAGTGTTTTGGGATGTTGAGGCGGAGCCTCCGGTGTTTCAGCTGGTGCCCATTGCCTCTTGTCCTGGCACTGGACACATCTGAAAAGAGCCTGGCTCCATCTTCTCAACGCCTTTTCCCTTCAGGCATGTGTGGACATTGATAGGACTCGATGAGCCTCCTTGGCACGAGGAGGAACAGTCCCATCTCTCTGAGGCGCTCCCCCAAAGGGCGATGCTCCCTGTCCCTTCAAGATCTTTGTGGTTCAACCCCAGCTGGCGAGTGAACACCACGGAGCAGCTCGCGCACTCCCCCCGGTGGGTGGGATGGGGGAGAGAATCGGAGGGGTAAAAGTGAGAAAACTCCTGGGTTGAGATAAAGACACTCTAGGAAGTAGAGCAAGAGCCGCGCACGCAAGCCAAGCAAAATAAGGAATTCATTCGCTCCTTCCCATCGGCGGCAGCTGTTCAGCCATCTCCAGGAAAGCAGGGCTCCATCACGTGTAACGGTTGCTTGGGAAGACAAACGCCATCACTCCAAACGTGCCCCCCTTCCTTCTTCTTCCCCCAGCTTTCTATTGCTGGGCATGACATCATATGGTACGGAAAATCCCCTTGGTCTGCTGGGGTCAGCTGTGTCCCCTCCCAGCGGCTTGTGCACCCCCAGCCTACTCGTTGCCAGGGCAGTGTGAGAAGCAGAAACGGCCTTGACTCTGTGTAAGCACTGCTCAGCAACAACAAAAACATCCCAGTAGTATCAACACTCTTTTCAGCACAACGCCAACCCATAGCCCCGTACCAGCTACTCTGAAGAAAATTAACTCTGTCCCAGCCAAAACCGGCGCAATCATCTGCGTGGCCCTATGCTGGACTCTCTCCAGTAGCCCCACATCTCTCCTGTGCTGGGGAGCCCAGCACTGGACACAGCACCACAGGGCTGGCCTCGCCAGTGCTGAGTGGAGGGCAAAGATCCCCTCCCTCCACCTCCTCCGCATGCAGCCCAGGACACTGCTGGCCACCCTTGCCCCAAGGCACCTTGCCGGCTCACGCTCACCTTGGTGTCCCCCAGTGCCCCCCGGGCCTTTCCTGACAAGCTGCTCTCCAGCAATCGACAGCCATTTCCCAGGCGTGGGGTTTAACACTGGCTCTCATCCAGCCTCCTCTGTGCAGGTTCCTGCAGATGCTGCCGGGCTTCTGTGGAGCTGAGGGACCTGGCAGAACTGGTGCCGCTCCCGGGCTGAGAAGGCCAGGCAAAGGAGCACTGCCAGCGCCTGGCCTGCTCTCTGCCCTCTGCCCTTTCCCCAGCTCCTGCAAGCCCCGCCAAAAGGCTCTGTCTCCCCTGCCTGCTGCCTGCTCCCTCCCTCTCCCAACACCGCCCCACCTCACCTCGCCTGGGCATCTCAGCACCAGCATTTACCCTCCCACAGCTGCTGGGCACCCGCCCCCAGGGTCTTCCTGACTTGGGACACAGAGGGAGGGAGACAGGAGTGCGATGCAGGAAATCTTTATTGTGCCCCGAGGGGCAGGAGAGGCTCTCGGACAAACAGTGGGCAAGACCCAGAGAGGCTGGTCGCCCCGTGTTGGGGAAGGCAGAGGGATCTTCTCCAGAGCATTGCTTCTCGCTCCAGATGCCCCCTTGGTGCGGCATTCCAGATCCCAAGGACTTGGGCCATCAGCCCCCGCAGGGCCTTTCGGGTGTACCTCCTGCCCCGTCCAAGAGCTGGGAAGAGACAGGAGGGGAGGAGAGCAGAGGGCAGGGAAGGGCCGAGGGTGTGCGGCACTACCAGCTGCCCAGGCGTTGGCTGGGACACGTTCAGCACTCCTCAGTGCCTCGTGCCCGCCAGCTCAGCCCTGCGTGGGTGGTGGTGGTGGTGTTGGCGTTTGGGCTGGGGGCAGTGCGTGGGGCTGGACTGGGTCTAGCAGGGCCCACGGGTGTCCCACAGCTTCTTGCTGTAGCGGGGCAAGACGTAAGGGCTGCAGGCGGGAGGAGCGTAGGGTCTGCCAAAGGTGCAGAGGCCCCCCGAGCCCAGCGTGGCCCCGGCACCGTAGAGGCCCCCCAGCCCCAGGGAGCCCCCAAAGGCGGGTGCTCCCAAGGAGCCCACCACGGCTTGCTGGGGGAAGGAGCTGAGGATGGGGCCGGGGAAGGTGACGACGACGGGGGGCGGCTGGATGAAGGCCGTTGAGTCGGGGCACTGCCGGGCGCACAGCTCGTTGCAGCTGTCAGCGATGGGCTGGGGGACGGCGACGCTGGTTTTCGGTGGGCACAGGTCGTAGCAAGACATCTTTGTGCGGGATTGGACGGTGCTCTGCAAGAGGGCAGAGGTTGCAAGAGAGCAGCCGAGGGGAGCGCCCGAGGTGGAGGGGCTGGCGCCGGAGCAGGGGGAGAGGAGGAGAAGCGCTCGCAGACTTACCCTGTTCCCTGAGGAGAAGGCGACCAGAGCAGAGGATGGGAGAGCCTGGCAGAGGCAGAGCTTTTATACCGGCCCCGCCATTGCTCAGCACCACCTGGGCCAATCTGCAGAGGCGGCACTCCCTCCTGCTGATGACGACGGGGCTGTCCGGCTCCTGCCCCTCCCTGAGTCAGCATCCCCTCGCCAGACCCAGCACGTGCTGCTTCCGAGGCTTTCCTTCCCTTTCTGCCCTGTGGTCTAAACGACAGCAGGCATCTCCCTGCTGGGGGCTGTGCACGGCAGGCGAGGGACGTGCTTCTGCAGCTTCTCGCTGCCTGCCCTGGGAGGACACCTCTGCCCTGTGCCCGCAGCCAGGCTCTGCTGGGAGGAGAGCCGCCGCCGAGCGCCAGCCCAGCCAGGGGCTGCTGCAGCTGTGCATTCAGACGGGGCTCCCAGCTCCCCAGCACCCCGAGGGCAGCCTCTGCCCAGCACCGTCCCCTGGCACTGGGGCTCCCAGGACACCTGCGAGGGGTAGGCTGGCACGAGCCTTGTGGCGTGGGCCCAGGCGGGGATCTCTCCTTCTTGCATCAGGCACCTCGGGAAAGAGCACGAGGGGTCTTTCTCCCCCAGACTTGCAGAGGTCCACGGCCAACGCCTGCAGGCAGATGGAGGCCGGCTCTGTTGGGCTGGCGAATGATGCATCGTGCTGAGCAGGCAGTGCCCGAGAGGGGTGCCTTTGCTTTTTTGTTTCGTAACCTCACGTCTCTGTAGATAATAGCCACACGGCATACGTCACGCAGCCGCTGGCGTGCGGGAGGCCTTTGCAAGGCCAACTTGTTGCCCAGCGATGGGACCCTGGTCTTCCCCGTGGCTCTGCAAAGAGGGCATGGGGCCGCCCCGAGACCAAGCCCTTGGGGAAGAGCTATGGCACGCAGGGCACTTGCAGTCAGCCTTCGTCACGCTGCGTGCCCTCTTACACAGCGAGATAATGAAAAGACAGCGAGGCTAATTTGGTCCATTAGGTGGCAGCTGGCAAGTGTCCGAGCGGGTAATTGCAGGGGCTGATACAGCGGGTTGGGACTGGCGAGGAAACGGTGTCAGCAAAACAGCCCCGTGCCACGCGGGGAGGAGGCAGGGGCTCGGCCGCCACAGGCCACGTGCCCCCAGCGCAGCCAGCTCCTCCCCGCGCTCATCGGCCCAGCATAAAAGCACTGCCCACGGTGAGCGATGGCATCCACTGCTCCTGCCTCGCTCTGCTCAGGAAAAGGGTAGGTGGGTGCCTGCGGGTCTCTGCCTCTTCTGGCAGGGGCCGGCATGGGGCCTCCCTGGCCGGGAGAGCTCTGCCGGCATCGGGCCTGCTGGCAGCAGGCTTGGATGGCCAGGGTGGGCTGAGCTGCAGCGGGAGGAGGAAGGAGCCCCAAGGCCAGGACACGCAGGGCCAGGCCCTGCACAGGCTCTCGGGGAGGGCTTATGTGGCCTCTGTGTGCAGAGAGAAGCGTGGCGAGGGGTGCAGAGAGCAGGGCACTGAGCGGGGCTGGCTGGGCAAAGGGCAAGCGGTGGGCAGTGCGGGCAAGGCGGTGGCTCTGGTCCCTCCAGCTCCAAGGCAGCCCTGGGCACAGGGCACTGCTCAGCTGGGGGATCTCGCCCTCGCTCATGACACCTGTCCTTGGGGCCACGTGTTTCAGGCTCAGCGCTCTCGCACAAAGATGTCTTGCTACGACCTGTGCCCACCGAAAACCAGCGTCGCCGTCCCCCAGCCCATCGCTGACAGCTGCAACGAGCTGTGCGCCCGGCAGTGCCCCGACTCAACGGCCTTCATCCAGCCGCCCCCCGTCGTCGTCACCTTCCCCGGCCCCATCCTCAGCTCCTTCCCCCAGCAAGCCGTGGTGGGCTCCTTGGGAGCACCCGCCTTTGGGGGCTCCCTGGGGCTGGGGGGCCTCTACGGTGCCGGGGCCACGCTGGGCTCGGGGGGCCTCTGCACCTTTGGCAGACCCTACGCTCCTCCCGCCTGCAGCCCTTACGTCTTGCCCCGCTACAGCAAGAAGCTGTGGGACACCTGTGGGCCCTGCTAAACCCAGCCCCAAAGCCCCCAGCATCCCTGGGCCACCTCAGCCTCATGCCTCCTCTCCTTTCTCCCCTCCTTCCCCTCTCTCCATGCTGCCTCTCCTCCTTGCTCCTGCCCGTGCCCGCATGCGCGACTCCACCATCGTCCCACAGGCCGCTCGCTTGTCTCTGCAACGGCTGCTGCCTGGGAGAAGCCTGAAGGAACACCGCTCTTGAAGCCCGGGGGGACAGCCTGCCTGCCTCTGCCTTATGTGGCTTTCTCCACTGCAATAAAACAAGCCTGCATCCAATGCCTGCCTCGCCGCCTTGTCTTTCAAAGCCCAGCCTGGGCTGCAGGGTTCCCTTGCCCTGCACGTGTCCCCTGCCAGCCGGGCCAGGGCAGTCTCTTAGCCCCAGCAGAGCCAGGCTGAGCTGCCTTTGGGGAGACCCCACAGCCCCGGCAGCTCTGGCCACACATGGTCCTGGAGCTGAGCTCCAAGGGCCCTGCCTGAACACAGGCTGCTCCCCTGCCTGCAGGACATGCAGCCCGGGGGCGTTTACAGACTTCCAGCCTCCTTGCACATGAGCGCGGCTGCTCCAGGGGCTGGAGGACAGCCAGGGGCAATGCCTGCCGTGGCTCCAGCCCCTTTGTGCCTCCATGGCTCTGCTTCAGGCCCTGGGGGAGAAAGCAAAGGGGAGATTCCCCGTCCTCTTCCTTATCCCCTCCCCTTCCCCTTCTCTTTCCTCTTCTTCTTTCCCTTTCCCTCCTTCTTCTCTCCCCCTTCTTAGTCTCCTTCCCCTTCCCTTTCCTCTTCTTCTCCCCCTCCCCCTCCCCCTTCCTCTTCCCTTCCCCCTGCTTCTTCCCCTTCTGCTTCCCATTCCCTTCCTCCTTCCCCTTCTACTTCCTCCTCCCCTTCCTCCTTCCCCTTCTACTTCCTCCTCCCCTTCCCTCTTCTCCTTCCTCTTCCCTTTCCCCTTCTCACCCCCAGCACAGGCCAACACGCTCGGTGCTCCTCCGTTCTCTGCCACAGGCACAAAATCACAGAAATCACAGCCTGATTACTGTGGCAGGAACCTTTGCAGGCCATCTTGTCATGCTGCCGCCTCAAGCAGGGTCACCCAGAGCCGGCTGCCCAGCACCATGCCCAGACGGCTTTTGCACGTCTCCAAGGACGGAGACTCCACAACCTCCCGCGGCAACCTGTGCCAGTGCTCGTCACCCTCACAGTGAAAAAAGTGTTTTGGGATGTTGAGGCGGAGCCTCCGGTGTTTCAGCTGGTGCCCATTGCCTCTTGTCCTGGCACTGGACACATCTGAAAAGAGCCTGGCTCCATCTTCTCAACGCCTTTTCCCTTCAGGCATGTGTGGACATTGATAGGACTCGATGAGCCTCCTTGGCACGAGGAGGAACAGTCCCATCTCTCTGAGGCGCTCCCCCAAAGGGCGATGCTCCCTGTCCCTTCAAGATCTTTGTGGTTCAACCCCAGCTGGCGAGTGAACACCACGGAGCAGCTCGCGCACTCCCCCCCGGTGGGTGGGATGGGGGAGAGAATCGGAGGGGTAAAAGTGAGAAAACTCCTGGGTTGAGATAAAGACACTCTAGGAAGTAGAGCAAGAGCCGCGCACGCAAGCCAAGCAAAATAAGGAATTCATTCGCTCCTTCCCATCGGCGGCAGCTGTTCAGCCATCTCCAGGAAAGCAGGGCTCCATCACGTGTAACGGTTGCTTGGGAAGACAAACGCCATCACTCCAAACGTGCCCCCCTTCCTTCTTCTTCCCCCAGCTTTCTATTGCTGGGCATGACATCATATGGTACGGAAAATCCCCTTGGTCTGCTGGGGTCAGCTGTGTCCCCTCCCAGCGGCTTGTGCACCCCCAGCCTACTCGTTGCCAGGGCAGTGTGAGAAGCAGAAACGGCCTTGACTCTGTGTAAGCACTGCTCAGCAACAACAAAAACATCCCAGTAGTATCAACACTCTTTTCAGCACAACGCCAACCCATAGCCCCGTACCAGCTACTCTGAAGAAAATTAACTCTGTCCCAGCCAAAACCGGCGCAATCATCTGCGTGGCCCTATGCTGGACTCTCTCCAGTAGCCCCACATCTCTCCTGTGCTGGGGAGCCCAGCACTGGACACAGCACCACAGGGCTGGCCTCGCCAGTGCTGAGTGGAGGGCAAAGATCCCCTCCCTCCACCTCCTCCGCATGCAGCCCAGGACACTGCTGGCCACCCTTGCCCCAAGGCACCTTGCCGGCTCACGCTCACCTTGGTGTCCCCCAGTGCCCCCCGGGCCTTTCCTGACAAGCTGCTCTCCAGCAATCGACAGCCATTTCCCAGGCGTGGGGTTTAACACTGGCTCTCATCCAGCCTCCTCTGTGCAGGTTCCTGCAGATGCTGCCGGGCTTCTGTGGAGCTGAGGGACCTGGCAGAACTGGTGCCGCTCCCGGGCTGAGAAGGCCAGGCAAAGGAGCACTGCCAGCGCCTGGCCTGCTCTCTGCCCTCTGCCCTTTCCCCAGCTCCTGCAAGCCCCGCCAAAAGGCTCTGTCTCCCCTGCCTGCTGCCTGCTCCCTCCCTCTCCCAACACCGCCCCACCTCACCTCGCCTGGGCATCTCAGCACCAGCATTTACCCTCCCACAGCTGCTGGGCACCCGCCCCCAGGGTCTTCCTGACTTGGGACACAGAGGGAGGGAGACAGGAGTGCGATGCAGGAAATCTTTATTGTGCCCCGAGGGGCAGGAGAGGCTCTCGGACAAACAGTGGGCAAGACCCAGAGAGGCTGGTCGCCCCGTGTTGGGGAAGGCAGAGGGATCTTCTCCAGAGCATTGCTTCTCGCTCCAGATGCCCCCTTGGTGCGGCATTCCAGATCCCAAGGACTTGGGCCATCAGCCCCCGCAGGGCCTTTCGGGTGTACCTCCTGCCCCGTCCAAGAGCTGGGAAGAGACAGGAGGGGAGGAGAGCAGAGGGCAGGGAAGGGCCGAGGGTGTGCGGCACTACCAGCTGCCCAGGCGTTGGCTGGGACACGTTCAGCACTCCTCAGTGCCTCGTGCCCGCCAGCTCAGCCCTGCGTGGGTGGTGGTGGTGGTGTTGGCGTTTGGGCTGGGGGCAGTGCGTGGGGCTGGACTGGGTCTAGCAGGGCCCACGGGTGTCCCACAGCTTCTTGCTGTAGCGGGGCAAGACGTAAGGGCTGCAGGCGGGAGGAGCGTAGGGTCTGCCAAAGGTGCAGAGGCCCCCCGAGCCCAGCGTGGCCCCGGCACCGTAGAGGCCCCCCAGCCCCAGGGAGCCCCCAAAGGCGGGTGCTCCCAAGGAGCCCACCACGGCTTGCTGGGGGAAGGAGCTGAGGATGGGGCCGGGGAAGGTGACGACGACGGGGGGCGGCTGGATGAAGGCCGTTGAGTCGGGGCACTGCCGGGCGCACAGCTCGTTGCAGCTGTCAGCGATGGGCTGGGGGACGGCGACGCTGGTTTTCGGTGGGCACAGGTCGTAGCAAGACATCTTTGTGCGGGATTGGACGGTGCTCTGCAAGAGGGCAGAGGTTGCAAGAGAGCAGCCGAGGGGAGCGCCCGAGGTGGAGGGGCTGGCGCCGGAGCAGGGGGAGAGGAGGAGAAGCGCTCGCAGACTTACCCTGTTCCCTGAGGAGAAGGCGACCAGAGCAGAGGATGGGAGAGCCTGGCAGAGGCAGAGCTTTTATACCGGCCCCGCCATTGCTCAGCACCACCTGGGCCAATCTGCAGAGGCGGCACTCCCTCCTGCTGATGACGACGGGGCTGTCCGGCTCCTGCCCCTCCCTGAGTCAGCATCCCCTCGCCAGACCCAGCACGTGCTGCTTCCGAGGCTTTCCTTCCCTTTCTGCCCTGTGGTCTAAACGACAGCAGGCATCTCCCTGCTGGGGGCTGTGCACGGCAGGCGAGGGACGTGCTTCTGCAGCTTCTCGCTGCCTGCCCTGGGAGGACACCTCTGCCCTGTGCCCGCAGCCAGGCTCTGCTGGGAGGAGAGCCGCCGCCGAGCGCCAGCCCAGCCAGGGGCTGCTGCAGCTGTGCATTCAGACGGGGCTCCCAGCTCCCCAGCACCCCGAGGGCAGCCTCTGCCCAGCACCGTCCCCTGGCACTGGGGCTCCCAGGACACCTGCGAGGGGTAGGCTGGCACGAGCCTTGTGGCGTGGGCCCAGGCGGGGATCTCTCCTTCTTGCATCAGGCACCTCGGAAAGAGCACGAGGGGTCTTTCTCCCCCAGACTTGCAGAGGTCCACGGCCAACGCCTGCAGGCAGATGGAGGCCGGCTCTGTTGGGCTGGCGAATGATGCATCGTGCTGAGCAGGCAGTGCCCAAGAGGGGTGCCTTTGCTTTTTTGTTTCGTAACCTCACGTCTCTGTAGATAATAGCCACACGGCATACGTCACGCAGCCGCTGGCGTGCGGGAGGCCTTTGCAAGGCCAACTTGTTGCCCAGCGATGGGACCCTGGTCTTCCCCGTGGCTCTGCAAAGAGGGCATGGGGCCGCCCCGAGACCAAGCCCTTGGGGAAGAGCTATGGCACGCAGGGCACTTGCAGTCAGCCTTCGTCACGCTGCGTGCCCTCTTACACAGCGAGATAATGAAAAGACAGCGAGGCTAATTTGGTCCATTAGGTGGCAGCTGGCAAGTGTCCGAGCGGGTAATTGCAGGGGCTGATACAGCGGGTTGGGACTGGCGAGGAAACGGTGTCAGCAAAACAGCCCCGTGCCACGCGGGGAGGAGGCAGGGGCTCGGCCGCCACAGGCCACGTGCCCCCAGCGCAGCCAGCTCCTCCCCGCGCTCATCGGCCCAGCATAAAAGCACTGCCCACGGTGAGCGATGGCATCCACTGCTCCTGCCTCGCTCTGCTCAGGAAAAGGGTAGGTGGGTGCCTGCGGGTCTCTGCCTCTTCTGGCAGGGGCCGGCATGGGGCCTCCCTGGCCGGGAGAGCTCTGCCGGCATCGGGCCTGCTGGCAGCAGGCTTGGATGGCCAGGGTGGGCTGAGCTGCAGCGGGAGGAGGAAGGAGCCCCAAGGCCAGGACACGCAGGGCCAGGCCCTGCACAGGCTCTCGGGGAGGGCTTATGTGGCCTCTGTGTGCAGAGAGAAGCGTGGCGAGGGGTGCAGAGAGCAGGGCACTGAGCGGGGCTGGCTGGGCAAAGGGCAAGCGGTGGGCAGTGCGGGCAAGGCGGTGGCTCTGGTCCCTCCAGCTCCAAGGCAGCCCTGGGCACAGGGCACTGCTCAGCTGGGGGATCTCGCCCTCGCTCATGACACCTGTCTTGGGGCCACGTGTTTCAGGCTCAGCGCTCTCGCACAAAGATGTCTTGCTACGACCTGTGCCCACCGAAAACCAGCGTCGCCGTCCCCCAGCCCATCGCTGACAGCTGCAACGAGCTGTGCGCCCGGCAGTGCCCCGACTCAACGGCCTTCATCCAGCCGCCCCCCGTCGTCGTCACCTTCCCCGGCCCCATCCTCAGCTCCTTCCCCCAGCAAGCCGTGGTGGGCTCCTTGGGAGCACCCGCCTTTGGGGGCTCCCTGGGGCTGGGGGGCCTCTACGGTGCCGGGGCCACGCTGGGCTCGGGGGGCCTCTGCACCTTTGGCAGACCCTACGCTCCTCCCGCCTGCAGCCCTTACGTCTTGCCCCGCTACAGCAAGAAGCTGTGGGACACCTGTGGGCCCTGCTAAACCCAGCCCCAAAGCCCCCAGCATCCCTGGGCCACCTCAGCCTCATGCCTCCTCTCCTTTCTCCCCTCCTTCCCCTCTCTCCATGCTGCCTCTCCTCCTTGCTCCTGCCCGTGCCCGCATGCGCGACTCCACCATCGTCCCACAGGCCGCTCGCTTGTCTCTGCAACGGCTGCTGCCTGGGAGAAGCCTGAAGGAACACCGCTCTTGAAGCCCGGGGGACAGCCTGCCTGCCTCTGCCTTATGTGGCTTTCTCCACTGCAATAAAACAAGCCTGCATCCAATGCCTGCCTCGCCGCCTTGTCTTTCAAAGCCCAGCCTGGGCTGCAGGGTTCCCTTGCCCTGCACGTGTCCCCTGCCAGCCGGGCCAGGGCAGTCTCTTAGCCCCAGCAGAGCCAGGCTGAGCTGCCTTTGGGGAGACCCCACAGCCCCGGCAGCTCTGGCCACACATGGTCCTGGAGCTGAGCTCCAAGGGCCCTGCC
>NW_027472519.1:12500-15000 GCF_965638725.1 Aptenodytes patagonicus | reverse complement strand
GCGGGCTGCTGCGGAGCAGCCCGCCCTGCCGTCCGGCCGGCCGCGCAGGGCGAGGCCTCCGGGCGTTCCGGGCTGGCGCGCGGCGCCGTGCGGCGCGGCGGCACCCCCGCCTCGCCTCCCCTCCCCTGCCGGGGGAGCCGGAGGCGCGGACGGGCGCCGCCGCCGCCGCCTTCGGCGGGCGAGGCCCCCGCCGGGTCGCGCCCCGCGCCAGCGGGCGGCCCGAGCCACGGCTCTCCTCCCGGGCGCAGCGCCGGGCTACTGAGGGAAACCCCGGGCCCCGGGAAGGAGGCCGAGGTGATGGCGGCGGATGTCGGGCGCGCCCCCGCGGGCGGACGCTCCCCCGAGGGCGGCAGCGGGGGAGGCACCCCCGCGGGGCCTGCAGGTCGTTTCCCTCGCCCCAGGGCCAGGTACCTAGCGTCCGCGCTTCCGCGGCCCTCCCTCGGCGAGCCCGGGGGCCGAAGGCCGCGGAGCCGGGCGGAGGTTTAAAGACGCGGGCGGCTCGGCGCGGCCCGCGGGTTCGGCCGGGCGGTGGCGCCTCGAGGGGCGGGAGTTGCTCCCCGAAGCCCCCCGTGCGGACGCCGCCGCCCGCGCTCGTCCCGCGGGCGGCCGTGCCGTGCCGGGGAGGGGGTCCCGCTGCCCCCCCCCCTCCGCGGTCCGGTCTCGGCGGAGAGACCGCGGCGGGGTAGCCGGCCGTGGCCGGCCTGCCTGCCTCGCAACGGGCGACCCCGGCGGGAGCGCGGGCTCTCCGCCGGGGCGGCGAGTCCCCGCGGCGGGGGCTCGCCGGGCGGCCGCCGGGCCGCCGCGCCTCCGTCGCGGCGCCGCGGCGCGCTGCGCTCCGCTCCTTCCCAGCCCCGGCGAGCTGCTCGGCGGTGTCCCGCCGCTAGCCGCCGGCGAGGGCGGCACCCCCCGTCCGAGCGGCGGCGTCGCCGCTCGGCGTGTCGGTCGGCCGGAGGGCGCCCGCCGCCGGCCGCGCGGCTGTCCCGGCCCGGGCCCCGCCCGTCGCTTCCCCGCCGCCCTTCCCGGCCGTGCCGGGCGGTCGGTCGGGCGGTCGGGGGCGTCCCACTCCCGGTCTCCGCGTGGAAACGGGGAGAGCGGGCGCCGCCCCCGGCTTAGCGCCGTCCGCCTTCCGCCCGGCGCGTGCCCGCGGAAGGGGCCGAGGCGAGAAGCGGCGGCGGCGGCGCCGGGAGGGCGGCCGCCGCGGCGCGGCGGCGGGCGCCGTCCGGCGGTTCCGCGGGCGGTGCGTCGCCGTCTCGGGCTCCGGCGGTTGCCGCCTCCGGCGCGGCGGCGTAGCTGCGGAGGTGCCGTCGGGGCGAGCCGTGGGTTGGGGCTAGGCGGCTGTCGTAGCGCGGCGTGGTTGTCGCGGAGGCGCGCGCGGGGCCGGCGGGGCGCCCCGCTGCCGCCCGTCGCCGTCGTCGTCGGCGGCAGCAGCCTCCGTGTCCCGAGCGAGGCGGGCAGGCGGGGCGCGGCCGTGCGCGCCGCCGCCTCCTCCGTGCGGAGCCCGGGCCGAGCCCGGGCGCCTGGGCCGGCTCCGAAGCGAGGGCAAGGTGCGTTTCCCAGGTCGGTCGGGAGCGCGGGCTCCCCGCCCTTGCCGTTCGGGGTTTTCCGTTCCGTTCCCCCTTCCTCTCCCCCCCTCCTCCTCAGTGTGCTCGTACGGTCAGGCGAGGCGAGGCCTCTCCGCCGCGTCGCGCCGCGTCGCGCCCCCTCCGCGCGGGCGGAGGGGGGCGGTGGGGCGGTCGGGCGGTGGGCCGTCCTCAGAGAGGGGCCGCTCTCGGGGAGCGGTCCCGGTCCCCCCGCGCGCGCGGGGCGGTGCCGAAAAGCAGACAACTCTTAGCGGTGGATCACTCGGCTCGTGCGTCGATGAAGAACGCAGCTAGCTGCGAGAATTAATGTGAATTGCAGGACACATTGATCATCGACACTTCGAACGCACTTGCGGCCCCGGGTTCCTCCCGGGGCTACGCCTGTCTGAGCGTCGCTTGACGATCAATCGCCGCCTGGGCCGCCGCCCCTGGGCGGGCGGCGGGCGCAGCGGCGCGGCTGGGGCGGCTCGCAGGCCCGCGCGCGGCGGCCCCCGGGCCCGGGGAGCGGTTCCCCGCGGCCCGGCGTCGTCGGCCGAGGCGAAGGGCCTTCGTCCCCCTAAATCGAGACTCGGGGAGCGCGCCGAAGCTCCCCGCTCCCGGGGCGCCCGCTGGGCGGAGCTCGTCCCGCCGTGGCCGCCGGGGTTGGCCGGGCCGGTCGGTCGGTCGGTCCCGGCGCGGCGGTGGGGGGAGAAGAGGGAAGGGGGGGAGGCGCGGTCCTCGCCCCCGGCCTCCCGCGCGCGGGCGGCTGTCTGCGGGTGGGTACCGCGGCGGTACCGTGCCGTGCTGCCGCGCGCGCGCGCGTGGGTGCCGGGGCCGGGGGTCATCCCCGTCGCCCCCCCCCCGCCCCACCCCTCTTCTCCCCGCTTCCCCCCGCCGCGCCCCCGCGCGTGCCTCGGGGGCCGTCTCCGGGCGCGTCCGAC
>NW_027472519.1:0-5000 GCF_965638725.1 Aptenodytes patagonicus | reverse complement strand
CTGCTGAAACAGGGACGGGGTGGCCCTTGCGCCAGATTCGCGTAAATCCCGAAAAAGGGGAAAAAAAAAAGTTAACCCCCCCGGACCCCCCCCCCCCACGACCCCCGCCGCCCTGCTGAAACAGGGACGGGGTGGCCCTTGCGCCAGATTCGCGTAAATCCCGAAAAAGGGGAAAAAAAAAAGTTAACCCCCCCGGACCCCCCCCCACGACCCCCGCCGCCCTGCTGAAACAGGGACGGGGTGGCCCTTGCGCCAGATTCGCGTAAATCCCGAAAAAGGGGAAAAAAAAAAGTTAACCCCCCCGGACCCCCCCCCCCCACGAACCCCGCCGCCCTGCTGAAACAGGGACGGGGTGGCCCTTGCGCCAGATTCGCGTAAATCCCGAAAAAGGGGAAAAAAAAAAGTTAACCCCCCCGGACCCCCCCCCCACGACCCCCCGCCGCCCTGCTGAAACAGGGACGGGGTGGCCCTTGCGCCAGATTCGCGTAAATCCCGAAAAAGGGGAAAAAAAAAAATTAACCCCCCCGGACCCCCCCCCACGACCCCCGCCGCCCTGCTGAAACAGGGACGGGGTGGCCCTTGCGCCAGATTCGCGTAAATCCCGAAAAAGGGGAAAAAAAAAAGTTAACCCCCCCGGACCCCCCCCCACGACCCCCGCCGCCCTGCTGAAACAGGGACGGGGTGGCCCTTGCGCCAGATTCGCGTAAATCCCGAAAAAGGGGAAAAAAAAAAGTTAACCCCCCCGGACCCCCCCCCCACGACCCCCCGCCGCCCTGCTGAAACAGGGACGGGGTGGCCCTTGCGCCAGATTCGCGTAAATCCCGAAAAAGGGGAAAAAAGTAGAAATTAGCCCCCACCACCACCCACCCACAGCTCGGCCTGGGGAGAACCGGGCTGGCCGGTCCAGCCGGCTCCGGAGCACGTGGCGGCCGGCCGCCACGTGCACCCGCCTCCGCGGCCGGACGCCACGTCTACCCGCCTCCGCGGCCGGACGCCACGTCTACCGGCCTCCGCGGTCGGACGCCACGTCTACCGACCTCCGCGGTCGGACGCCACGTCTACCGACCTCCGCGGCCGGGCGCCACGTCTACCCGCCTCCGCGGCCGGACGCCACGTCTACCGGCCTCCGCGGCCGGACGCCACGTCTACCAACCTCCGCGGTCGGACGCCACGTCTACCGACCTCCGCGGTCGGACGCCACGTCTACCGACCTCCGCGGCCGGACGCCACGTCTACCGACCTCCGCGGTCGGACGCCACGTCTACCCGCCTCCGCGGTCGGACGCCACGTCTACCGACCTCCGCGGCCGGGCGCCACGTCTACCCGCCTCCGCGGCCGGACGCCACGTCTACCGGCCTCCGCGGTCGGACGCCACGTCTACCCGCCTCCGCGGCCGGACGCCACGTCTACCGACCTCTACGGTCGGACGCCACGTCTACCGACCTCCGCGGCCGGACGCCACGTCTACCGGCCTCCGCGGCCGGACGCCACGTCTACCCGCCTCCGCGGCCGGTGGCGGCCGCTAGGTCTACCCGGCTCCGCAGGTGGCCGCCAGGTCGACCCGGCTCCGGGGCCGGCGGCGGCCGGCGGCGGTCCCCGGAGAGCGCGGACCGTCGCTGTCGGCGCGTCCGGCGAAAAGGGTGGCCACGTCTACCGGGCTCCGGCGGGACTTGGTCGCGTTTCCGGGGCTGAGGGGTAGACGTGTTGTCCCCGCCGCCTGCTCGGAGCTGCCCAAGGGGTCGCTGTTTTTCGCTGCCTCCAGTTACGTCATCGTAAAAGGCGGCGGCGGCGGCGCGCCCCCCCGGTGGGCGGAGGCACCGTTCTTGCAGCTTGCCGGGGGCGGGGACGTGCCTGTCCGTACTATAGGAGGGAGTGGGGACTCGCCTCCGAGAGCGGCGCTAGCCAGCGGCTGCAACGCCCTCGCCTCGGCCGGCCAAGTGGGGCGCTCGGCGGGCGTAGTGGCGGTTCCCCCGGACGGTTCGGCTCCCGCGGGGCAGGGCGAAGAGCGAAGACCGGCGGCGGCGGCCGCCGCCGGCACTCGAACGCTGGAAGGGCGGGGGGAGCGCAGCGGAGCTCGGCGCGGCTTTCCCCCGTCCCCCCGAGGGCCCGATGATGGCGATGGCGAGTGCTGGTAGAGGCCCCGAGGCAGAGATGCCTGCGAGAGCCCAGCCCGCCGCGGCGGCCGCCGCCGGCTCCTGAGGGCCAGGGGATGGGGGCGGGCGAGGTGGCGGCACCTCGTCCTTTGTTTTTCTCCGGCCTTAAGCCGGAGCCCGCCAAGCGGGCAGAGAGCGGCGGCCGGTCGTGGTGGCCGGCAGCCGGGCGCACGCAGACGGCCGGGGGGTTTCGAGCCTGCCGCGGCTTTCCCCGGCCCCCCCCAGGGAGGAGGGCCCGATGATGGCGCGGGCGAGGCGGCGGCGCCTCGGCCTCCTTTTTGCCGGCGCGAGCCATACGCGGGCGGCCCGTGGCGTCTGGCCTACCCCGGCTTCCCCCGTCGCCGGAGGGCTCGACGAGAAAGTCTGCACGCGGCGGGCGAGGCGGCGGCGGCGCCCCGTCCTTTTTCTCCGGCCCTAAGCTGGAGCCCGCTGAGCGGGGGAAGATCAATGGCAGCCGGTCCCGGTGGCCGGCAGCCGAACGCAGGTGGCCGGGGGGTAGGCTTTCCCCGTGCTCCGATCCCCGGCGATGGCGCGGGCGAGGCGTGGCGCCTGGTGTTTTTTTTTTCTTTTTTCTTTTCCCACCGTGAGGGCGACGGGCAAAGACCGGCGGCCGGTGGCGGTCGCCGGCACTCTGGAACGCTGAAGGGCCCGGGGGAGTCGAGCCTGCCGCGGCTTTCCCCCGGTCCCGGTGACCTCGCTTGAGGGCGTTGTTGTCTGGAGCGGGTGGCCGGCGGCACCTCCCGCTCCTCCCCCCGTCTTTGACCGACTCAGACCCGCAGGCAGCGCCCGCCGAGGCGTCCCCGGGCGCGTCGGGAGAGGCTTCTCGGCGGGCCGGCTCTGCCGGTGTTCAGGCCGGCGTTGCACCTCTCCGCAGACGTTGCCCTCTCGCTCGCACGCAGGGCCCCGCGTCCGCCGCCCAGCCAGCCCTCCCCGGGCGGGCGGGGGAGCGGGCGCGCGCGGCCGTCGCTGTCCCAGGAACCGTGGCCGCGGGGCCTCTGCTTGCTTTTGTCCTCCTTCGCTGCCTTTCCGTACTTACCCGATCGATGAGGCGCTTAGGGCGCGTCGGAGAGGCTTCTCGGCGGGCCGGCTCTGCCGGTGTTCAGGCCGGCGTTGCACCTCTCCGCAGACGTTGCCCTCTCGCTCGCACGCAGGGCCCCGCGTCTGCCGCCCAGCCAGCCCTCCCCGGGCGGGCGGGGGAGCGGGCGCGCGCGGCCGTCGCTGTCCCAGGAACCGTGGCCGCGGGGCCACCGCTTACTTCTCCGCTGTCTTTCCTTTACCGATCGATGAGGCCTTTCGGGTCGCGTCGGAGAGGGCCCCCGGCGGGCCGGCTCCTCCGTGCTCCCCGTCATAGGGAGCAACGGCGGTGTCCGGTGTTCAGGCAGGGCGGTCTCCTTTCCAATTCGCTTCCCGTCGCACGCGAGGTGTTGTCCTCCTCCCCCGACCGAGCGAGCGAGCGAAGGGGGCCGTGACGATGGCGGCGGTGTCGGCGGCGGGGCGCGCGCCTCGCCGCGTCGCCGCGCGCCCCCCCCTCCCCGGCTCGGCGGGGTTTCCTCGGACTTCTTTACCGATCCAGGCTGTGTGACGGCCGCGTGGCCCCGTGAGCCCTCAGGTGTCCGAAACCACGCGAGGCGCCGGTGCCGGCCTGCGTCCGGGTGCCCGCGGGTGCCGGCTGCGAGCAGCGCTTGGGCGGCGGGGCGGCCGAGCCGAGAAAAGAGGGGAAGCCAGAAGGGCCGCACCCGCCCGGGTGGGCCCCGAGGCGTGCCGCGGGCGGCAGGGGGGCGTCCCCCTCCGCCGCTGCCGCCGCTGTGGCGTCGGCTCGTCGTGCCGCACCCCCGCCCGCTGCGGAGCGAGCCGCCCCGGCAGGGGCCTCGTTCGCGGGGTCGCGCCCGCCTCGGCGGGTTGCCTTCTCCTCTAGCACGTCCGGAGCTCCCGCGGCAGGGGAGCGAGTCCCTCTGCCCCCCCTCCCCGCTCGATCGCCTGCGATCTTGCGGCCGGGCCGGCCTACGGGGGCGGGTCAGCCCCGGCCGGCCGATGCCGCGCGGAGCCGGCGCGCGCGCGCGCTCGCGAGTGCCCGTCTCGCGGGAGACGGGAGCGCGGCGCCGCCGCCGCGCGCCGAGAGCGAGAAAAAAAGCTGCGCAGCGGTCCCGGCTCCTTGCCCGCGGCGGCGCGGGAAGGGCCGGCCGCCGGGGTCGGTGGGGCGCCGCCTCTCCGGGGCTGTAGAGCGCCGCCGGCCCTGCCCAGGCGCGCCGGGCTCGCGGTCGCCGCCGCCGCCGTCAGCGCCGCCGCTGCCACGCCGCCGCCGCCGCCGCGTCCGCGCTGCCGCTCCCCCCCTCCGCGGGGGGAGCGGCGAAAGAGCCGGCGGGGGGCGGTCGGGGTCGGCAGAGGCGCGCCGGCGGGCCGGGGCGTCCGCGCGCGCGCGTGCGTGCCGCGGGTGGCGGCTACCTGGTTGATCCTGCCAGTAGCATATGCTTGTCTCAAAGCTTAAGCCATGCATGTCTAAGTACACACGGGCGGTACAGTGAAACTGCGAATGGCTCATTAAATCAGTTATGGTTCCTTTGGTCGCTCCTCTCCCGCTCCTTGGATAACTGTGGTAATTCTAGAGCTAATACATGCCGACGAGCGCCGACCTCCGGGGACGCGTGCATTTATCAGACCAAAACCAACCCGGGCCCGCCCGGCAGCTTTGGTGACTCTAGATAACCTCGAGCCGATCGCACGCCCCCGCGGCGGCGACGACCCATTCGAATGTCTGCCCTATCAACTTTCGATGGTACTGTCTGTGCCTACCATGGTGACCACGGGTGACGGGGAATCAGGGTTCGATTCCGGAGAGGGAGCCTGAGA
>NW_027472518.1:0-17416 GCF_965638725.1 Aptenodytes patagonicus | reverse complement strand
GGCAGTTCCAGCCTGTGTCTGTTGTTGTTGTGTAATTTGTGTGGTCTGTCTTATGTGCCTTAGACCTTCCTCAGGTCTCAATGTGCTCCTGGCGCTCAAGGAGCACGGCAGGCAGTTCAGGCGCCATCCCTAGGGTCTCAAATGCCTGTACTCATCAGCATAGTGCCAATCAGGCACTTTTCTTGTGTTACAAGCTTAAAGCGTGGATCGGTCTTGTGTCTTGGAAGTTTCTGGACGGTGCTCTTCTGCGGTGGTGTTCCCAGTTGCATGAGCAGCTCTGCTCTCTAGCCATCCATTTTTACAGACTGGGACTTCTTCCCTGCATCCTCATGTTGTCAGGTCTTGATGCCAGCCTTCTTGCGCCTACATCTCCAGTTTTGAGAGTAACTTCTTGTCATGGGCCGTGACCTTCTCCTCTCTTTCTGGGGTTGCCCCAGAGTCTCCTCACATCACCGTCACGGTCTCATAGATGGTCTTGCCGGACAGTGTCTTCCATCCCGCTCTCATTCTTCTTGCCGAGAGTTTTCTCTCCTCTTTGAGGTGTGTTGTTTGCAGTGTTCCATGTACTGTCGGTCTGTGCCTGTGCATATTTGGCTTGTAGCTGCCCTGCCCAGGGACGTAGAGTCCGGGGTAGGTGGAGTAGCGATAAGAGTCTATGGCTAATATGTTGATATGCCTAGACTGTTGAGGCAAAGGATGTACAGTCATCTCAGATCCAGTAGCCATCAGCAGGCTGTGCGGACAGCTCTTTTATGAGTGTTTTATGGGGATGAGCAGGGCCATGTGGGAGGGGCTGTGCAGGGGTAGTGAAGCAGATTGCAGCTCAAAAGCGTGAAGGCTGCTTTGTGTGGGGTTTAAAGGTTGTGGGTTTTCTTTTAATGGCAGGCTGTAGTTGGACTCTAGAGGGTATTCCTGAATGGGAGCAAGGGCTTTGGAATTGTTAAGCTATCCAGGTTACTCCTTTGATATTGTTTTTGCAGATGCAGTGGAATGATCCACACACCTAAAGGCAGTGTAGGAGAGCCGAGCAGAGTGCCATAAGAAGGTGGGTCGGCCCATAGTGTGCAAAGGCAAGATTTGACTGGTGGCTATATGAGAAGCTTAGTTTTGGGTTTTTGTTTTATTTTGAAGGTGTGAAGCGATGTGGGATATGGGCACCGGAGCTGACTCGGGCATGGTGAGCAATGACTAGTGGGCTGAAGTAGCAGTTATTTTTCAGATGTCATAGTGTTGGTGAAGTTAAAGCTTCCCTTGTTGTTTGGGTTCTACAGGTGGTACCCACACCTCAACATGGCAACCTGAAAACAGCAGAGGCAGTGCAGGTAACTGCCCAAGGTAAAGGAGTGGGAGATAGAATCGGTATGGGCAAGCTCTCGTTTTGGGCAGTATTTCAGCAGGTGTTATTGGCATTGATTTTTGCAGGTGATGCACATACTGTCAGAGGGCTGGAGCAGCGCACTGATGAGCAGTCTGAGAAGGTGAGACAGTTGTCGGCAGGGTCAGCGTCTGAGAGCTCAGTATCCTGTGGCAACTCGGTGAAACTTTTCTCTTTCGGTTTTGCAGGTGCTGTGCAGGCTGCCTTTGGAATTGGATGAGCATTTGAGGTGAGCTGGGTAGGAGAGAGGAGGAGCACAGGACTAGTTATATCTCGCAAGCACAATGGTAATTTTTGTATCTCTTGGTATCTGAGGTGCCACAAGTAATGGTGGCTGCGGCCTGCGACTCTGGAATTGGCGTGGAGCGGGCAAGCGGAACACCATGGTGCTTCTGAGGGTGAGGGTGTTGTGGAAGAGGTTGGTGTCTAGTGTTGTGATGCTTACTGCTGGTGTTGTGTGTGGTGTTTTTTTTTTCTTTGCAGATGGTGAAGACGAACCTTGCAACTGCAGGAAAATGTCGGACAGCTGATGTGTCTTTTGGCAAGGATGGATTCAGACCCCCAGCCCTCTGAAAGCTAAGTTGAGGGGTTTGCCACTGGGGAGTGGGCCAAGGGGACAAGGTTGGCAATTAGCAGGAGGGGGATTTAAAGTTACTACAGGGCAAAGGGCTGTCCGGGAGCAGTCCCCTCTGGGCAGGTAAAGGGAGCGGGTTGCTCTTCAGCATGATGCTAGCACGGGCAGGGCAGTTCCAGCCTGTGTCTGTTGTGTAGACTGTGTGGTCTGTCTTCTGCACCTTAGGCCTTCCTCGGGTCTCAATGTGCTCTTGGTGCTCAAGGAGCACAGCAGGCGCCTTGGGCGCCATCCCTAGGGTCTCAAGTACCTATACTCTTCGGCATAGTGCCAATCGGGTGCCACTTTTCTTGCGTTACAAGCTTAAAGCGTGGATTGGTCTCGCATCCTGGGAGTGTCCAAATGGTCCTCCTGTGTAGCATTGTTCCTAGCTGTGTGAGCAGCTCTGCTCTCTAGCCATCCATTTTTACAGACTGGGACTTCTTCCCTGCATCCTTGTGTTCTTAGGTCTTGATGCCAGCCTTCTTGCGCATACGTGTTCTCAGTTTTGGGAGTAACTTCTTGTCACGGGCCATGACGAGTTCTCCTCTTTTTCTGGGGTTGCCACAGAGCCTCCTCACGTCACTGTCATGGTCTCATAGGTGGTCTTGCCGGACAGCATCTTCCATCCAGGTGTTATTCTTCTTGCCGAGAGTTTTCTCTCCTCTTTGAGGTGTGTTGTTTGCAGTGTTCCGTGTACTGTCAGTCTGTGCCTGTGCATATTTGGCTTGGAGCTGCCCTGCCCAGGGACGTAGAGTCCGGGGTAGGTGGAGTAGCGATAAGAGTCTGTGGCTAATACGTTGATATGCCTAGACTGTTGAGGCAAAGGTTGTAGTGTCACCTTGGATAGAGTAGATGTCAGCAGCAGGTGTGGAGAATCATTTCTGTAGCATTTTGCTGGTGCCGAGGGGATGACCGGAGCTATCTGAGAGAGGCAGCTAGAGTGCTAGTTGAGCACATTCAATCTCCAAGGTGTTAAGGCTTGTATGTGTAGGGCTTAGTGTTTGACTTTTAATGGCAGTCTGTAGTTGGACTCTAGAGGGTACTCCTGAAGGGGAGCAAGACCTTTGGCATTGTTAAGCATTTGCTCTGCATCCAGGTCACTCATTCAATATTGTTTTTGCAGATGCAGAGGGATGAGCTGCGCACCTAAGGGTGACATAGGAGAGCCGAGCAGGGTGCCATAAGAAGGTGGGTCGGCCTGTGGTGTCAGAGGTGAGATATGACTGGTGGCTATATGACTACATTATGGCTTTTTTAATTTGAAGGTGCAAAGCGAGGAATAATATGGGATATGGGCACCGGAGCTGACTCGGGCAAGGTGAGTGGTGATTGGTGGGCTGGAGTAGAGGTTGTTTTTCAGGTGTTGCAATTGCTGGTGAATTTATAAGCAACCCTTGTTTGGGTCTTACAGGTGGTGCGCAAGCCTCAACGTGGCAACCCAAACTGACAGAGGGCGGGTGGCTGAGCTTTCAAGGGAAACGAGTGCGAGATGGGGATCAATGTGGGCAGGCTGTGGTTTTGGGCACTATCTCACCATGTGCCTTTTTGTTTGGGTTTTTGCAGGTGCCACATGCAGGCTTAAAGGGGCAATGCCATGTGCGGATGAGGGGTCTGAGAAGGTGAGCAGGTTGTGGGCCGGGTTGATGTCTATGAGCAAATTATTATACGGCAACTCAGTGAAGTGTTTCTCTGTCGTTTTGCAGGTTCTGTGTGGGCTGCCTCTGGAATTGGCTGAGCATTTGAGGTGGGCTGGGTAGGAGAGAGGAGGAGCTGGTGACTTCTTGTAAGTGCAACAGTAATTTTGTGTCTCTTGGTATCCTAGGTGCCAGAAGCGATGACAGCTGCCGTGTCCGACTCTGAAATTGGCATGGACCAGGTGAGCAGAATGCCACGGTGCGTCTGACGTGGGGGATTTTGTGGGAAACACCTGACCGATGTGGTGCTGACTGAGGGCAGTGGGGTGTGTGTGTGTTTGTGTTTATCGGTTTGTCTGTGGGTGTTTTGGCGATTTTTTTGGTGTGTGTGGTGTTTTGTGGTTTGTTTTTTTTGCAGATGATGAAGACTAACCTGGCGACTGCAGGATTAATCTAGTGGGCTGATTGTGGTTATTCTTGTCAAAGATGGATTCAGGCTCCCGGCCCTCTGAAAGCTAAGTTGAGGCACTGATGCTGAAGAGGGGTCGAGGGAGGGAGGGGACCAGGCTGGCAATTGCATGAAGGGGTTTTAATTATAGTGTAGGGGAGAGGGCTGTCTGGGAGCAGTCCCCTTTGGGCAGGTAAAGGGAGCGGGTTACTCCTCAGTGTGATGCTAGCGTGGGCAGGGCAGTTCTAGCCTGTGTCTGTTGTTGTGTAGTTTGTGTGGTCTGTCTTTTGTCTCAGACCGTCCTTGGGTCTCGAAGTGTTCTTGGTGCTCAAGGAGCTCGGCAGGCACCTTGGGCACCACCCCTAGGGTCTCAAGTGCCTATACTCTTCGGCATAGTACCAATCGGGTGCTGCTTTTCTTGCGTTAAAGCATGGATCAGCCTCACATCTCAGAGCTTTCTGGATGGTCCTCCTTTGGGGTATTGTTCCCAGCTGCATAAGCAGCTCTGCTCTCTAGCCATCCATTTTCACAGACTGGGACAACTTCCCTACATCCTTATGTTCTTAGGTCTTGATGCCAGCCTTCTTGCGCATATGTCTCCTCGCTTTTGAGAGTAACTTCTTGTCATGGGTCATGACAAGTTCTCCTCTTTTTCTGGGGTTGCCAGAGAGCCTCCTCACATCACTGTCACGGTCCTGTTGGTGGTCTTGTGGGACAGCATCTTCCGTCCGGGTGTCATTCTTCTTGCCGAGAGTTTTCTCTCCTCTTTGAGGCACGTTTTTTGTAGTGTTCTGTGTACTGTCGGTTTGTGCCCATGTGTGTTTGGCTTGGAGCTGCCCTGCCCGGGGGTGTAGAGTCCAGGGTAGGTGGAGTAGCGATAAGAGTCTGTGGCTAATACGTTGATACGCCTAGATGGTTGAGGGTGTACATTCATCTCGGATCCAGTAGCCATCAGCAGGTTGTGCGGACAGCTCTTTCAGGAGTGGTGTATGGGGTTGAGCAGAGCCACGTGGGAGGGGCTGTTGAGGGGTAGTGAAGCAGATTGCAGCTCAAGCGTGTTAAGGCTTCTTTGTGTGGGGTTTAAAGGTTGTGGGTTTTCTTTTAATGGCAGGCTGTAGTTGGACTCTAGAGGGTATTCCTAAATGGGAGCAAGACCTTTGGAATTGTTAAGCTATAGCTCTACATACTGGTGACTCAGTTGATATTGTTTTTGCAGATGCTGTGGTACACGGTATGCACCGAAGAGTGACGGAGGAGGCAAGTAGAGCACCGTAAGAAGGTCATTGCAAAGCCCCTCTCCATGGTCTTTTAGAAGTTGTGGAGATTGGTGGATATCCCAGAAGACTGGAAGAATGCTAATGTCACCCCCATCTGCAGCAAGGGCTTAAAGGAGAATCCAGGAAACTATAGGGCCTTCAGTCATACCTAAGTCCTTGGGAAGGCTGCGGAATGAATCTTCCCGGAGTCTATCAGAAGCCAAATGAAGCATGTGATTGGGAAAAGCCAGCACAGATTCACCAAGGCAAATCGTGCTTGACAAATCTGATCGCCTTCCGCAACAAAGTAACCTGTGTGGGTGATGTGGGGTGAGCGGTGGACTCTGTCTACCTGGATTTCTCCAAGGATTTCGATATGGTTTCTGACAGCCTCCTCCTAGAAGAAATCATGTGTTATGGTCTAGACAAGTCTTCTATGCGGTGGGTGGGGGACTGGCTGACAGGCTGCACCCAGAGGGTGGTGGTTAATAGCTCCTTTTCAAACTTGCAACCTGTTACAAGCAGGGTCCTCCAGGGATCGATATTGGGCCCAACACTGTTTAATATTTAAATTAGTGATTGTGGTGATGGGATCAAGTGTACCCTGATGAAGTTGGGCAATGATACCAAACTGAGTGGGGAAGCAGACACTTTAGAGGGAAGAGCCACCCTGCAGAAATACCTGGATAGGGTGGAAGTGTGGGCTAACAAGAACCTTATGAAGGTCAACAAAGACAAATTTAGGGTCTTTCACCTGGGGAAAACATAATCCCAGAGTGCAGCACAGGCTGGGATCTACCCAGCTGGGGAGCTGCTGTGGAAAGGGACCTGAGGTCTTGGTGGAGAGCAAGCTTAATATGAGCATGCTCCTGTGGCAAAGAAAGTCAATAGGATGTGGGGTTGCATCAACAAGGGCATCACCAGCAGACATTAAGTCTTTATCTCACTGTACTCGGTGAGTACAGTGGCTTCTCAGGCCACACCTGGAATACTGTGTTTAGTTTTGGACCCTGCTATACAAAAGATGTGGACGGGCTGGAGAGGGACTGGAAAGCTGGCCATTTGAGGAAAGGCTGAGAGAGCTGAGTTTGTTCAGCCTTGAGAAAAGAAAGTTTAAGGGAGACCTTATCACCATGCTCCAGTATTTAAAGGGTGGCTACAGGAATGCTGGAGACTTCCTTTTTACAAGGAGTCACATGGAAAAGATGAGGGGTAATGGGTACAAGTTTCTCCTGGGGTGAATCTGGTTGGACACAAGAGGAAAACATTTTGCAATGAGAACAATTATCCATTGGAATAGTCTCCCCAGGGAAGCGGTGGATTCCCCAACATTGGACGCTTTTAAGATTTGACTGGACAGGGTGCTGGGTCATATTGTTTAGACCGTGCTTTTGCCAAGAAAGGTTGGACCGGATGATCCTTGAGGTCCCTTCAACCTGGTATTCTATGAATAAGGTGGGTCAGCATGTGGTGATGGAGGGAAGATGAGTCTTGTGGCTATATGACTGCGTAATGGTTTTGGTTTTTTGAAGGCGCAAAGCAATGAGCGAAGTGGGATACGGGTACTAGAGCAGACTCAGGCAAGGTGAGCAATGACTAATGAACTGAAGTAGCAGTTACTTTTCAGGTGTTGTATTGCTGATATAGTTAGAAACATAGCCTGTTTGGGTTTTACAGGTGGTACACAAGGTTCAATGTGGTAGCCCCAAATAATGGAGTCTGGGTGCTAAAGTGGCCAAGGTAAAGGAGAGGCAGATGGGAATTGCTGCAGGCAGGCTCTGTTTTTGGGCAGTATCTCAGCATGTGCCTTTTGCTTTTTTTTCCATGTGTCACGGACAGCATTGGAGGGGTGTAGCCACCCGCTGAGGAGTGGTCTGAGAAGGTGAGGTGGCTGTGGGCCGGGTCACCGTTTAGTAGCAAAGTATTACATGGTATCTTGGTGAAGCATTTACCTCTTGGCGTTGCTGGAGCTGTGCTGGCTGCCTTTGGAATTGGATGAGCATTAGCGGTGAGCTGGGTAGTAGAGAGGAGGAGCATGGGACTGGTGATATCTCACAAGTGCAATGGTAACTCTGTCTCTTGGCATCTTAGGTGCCATGAGTGACAGTTGCAGCATCTGACTCTGGAATCAGCATGGAGCTGGTGAGCAGAGCACTATGGCACTTTTGAGGAGGAGGGTGTTGTGGAAGAGGTTGGCAGTAACCAGTGTGATGCTGAATACCAGCACTGTTTTGTGGCTTTTCTTCCAGATGAAGAAGGACTGGGTGACTGCAGCAACATCCCAGTTAGCTTTTTTTTTTTCTTTGAGGATGTATTCAAGTCCCCAGCCCTCTGAAAGCTAAGTTAAGGGACCAGGGCATGGAAGGGAACAAGGCTGGGAATTGCAAGGAGGGGTTATGAAGTCAGTGTAGGGGTGAGGACTGTCCAAGAACAGTCCCCTTTGGCAAGGTAAAGGGAGCGGGTTACTCTTCAGCATGATGGTAGCATGGGCAGGGCCGAGCAGTTCCAGCCTCGTGTCTGTGGTGGCGTGTACTTCTCTGTAGTCTCTTCTGTGTGTTATACCATAGTTTTCTCAGGTCTTTATGTTGCCATAGCTTTTTGTGATCAGCAGGCACCTCGGTAGCCCTCCAAAGGGTCTCAGGGTGCATTGCCTCATCAGCATAGGGCCTGTTGAGCCCTTCTTATCTTGCCATTGTAGCTTAAAGCATGGACTTGTCTGGCATGAATGGCATTGTAGATGTTTTTGAGAGGTCACTTATTGTAGTGGCAAGCCAGGCGGTGCCCACAGCTCTGCTCTTGAGAGTTCTGTTTCCATAGTTTTCTCTAGGGATTTCATCCCTGCACCCTTAATGGTCTTAGGTTTTAAAGCCTGGCTTCTCATGCATCCATTGTTCTGTTTTTGATGGTAGTTTTCTCTCATGGGCTGTGGCAGTCACCTCACTTTTTTCCCCAGGGATGCTCTAGGGCATCTAGGGATGCTGTCATGGCACTGCAGGGTTTCTTTGCTGGAGGCATCCTCCCTATGGGAGTTCTTCTCACTTGTGGTCCTCTCATGTCTTATGGTCAAGTTGTTTGTGGTGTCTGTGTGAGGACTGTGTGTGTGTGTCTGGGTTGGAGCTGCCCTGCCCAGGAGCGTAGCAATGTTAAAGACAGGGGTAGCACAGCTTTATGGTGGTACGGTTACATGTTGATCTGTCCAGATTCTTTAGGGAAAGACTGTGCAGTCCATCTCTGGGCAAGTAGCTGTAGACAGCTGCCACAGTTACTTTAATTGTGTTTTGTGGGTGCTAGAGGTTGGGCTCTGGCCTTTTGGGAGTGGCAGTTTGCATGGTAGTTGAGCAGGTTTAATGCTGCATTTCGCCTAACTTGTATATGTGGGGCTCAATATCTGGGGCTTGTTTTTTTTCCAGCTGTAGTTAGAAGGCATATGCATAACTAAGACAGACCTTTGGTCTTGTCAAGCTATGGGTCAGCATCCAGGTGACTCGCTTTACAAGGTTTGATTAGCATGGTCTGTTTAGGTGGAGGTGGTTTGGGCAGTTTTTTTGGATAGCCAGTAGCTATTGGCAAGCAGGGTGTAGAGTCCCTTTAGTTGTGTTTTGCCGGTGGCCTAGGGTGATTTGGATCACCGGAGAAGATACTCAAGCGAGTCTTGCCAGAGCATACAAATTGATGCCAAGCATCTTCCCTGGCTTGCTGTTAAGAAGGCTGAAACTTTTGGAATCATATGGAGCGGCAACATTGTTTTGAAGTGTGTGGCAAGACAGTTCCAGGGATGGCTCTAGAACTGGGGCAATATGGCATCGTGGTAGGTGGCTGGTGAAACAAGTGTGTTTTGAGCGAGGGGTGGGGTGAGTGGCTGTTGAAGGAGTATTAGCTTCTGAATGTGCCTAACCTTGTATGTGTGAGGTGTTTCATCGCAGGTTGTATTTAATGTTGAGCATAATGCTTTTTTTATAAAAAAAAAAACAAACAAAAACCAAACACAGCTGGGGGATCTCTTTTTTTTTTTTTTTTCTCTCCCTGGCTTGTTTGGTTTCTTTTCCCCTGGTACCGGCCAGTCTGTGAGGTGATGTTCATTGCCAGTGTTTTGGCGGAGGTTGGGCTCAGGCTGGTGTTTTCATAAGCAGGGCAATTTGAGGCTCTGGGGGAGCGCCGCAGGCACAGGGCAGAGGTCTGTTGTGGCAGGCTGGTGGCAGAATGGATCAGTTGAGAGTGAGGGGTGGTTGGTGAGGTAGCTGAATGAGTGGTGTGTGATGACTGTAGGTAACCTTGCATGATTGTGTGGTGGTGTTTTTAATGTTTCTTTGCAGGTTGTGTGTGGAGTTGAGATTTTTTTCTTTTCAGACATTTAGAAAAACTAAAATAAAAAACCCCCAGCTGGGGGATTTTTTTTTTTTCCCCCAGCTGGGTTTTTTTTTTCCCTGGTCCCGGCCGCTCTGTGAGGTGATGTTCATCACCAATGTTTGGGCAGAAGTCAGGTGTGTGGGCCAGGGTTTTTGCAGGGAGGGTGAATTTTTGATGCCCCTGGGAATGCCGTTCCTGGGGAGCACTGTTCTGGAATGTGCCATCTGCATGTCATTGCAGGGAGGCATGTTGTGTAGTGCACAGTCATGGGAAGATGAATGAGGATCTTGCAGTTGAAGAGTGTAGGGAATCAGAGTAGGTCACCAGTGTTGTAGAGGACCAGCTTGTGAACCAGGGGGGCCTAACTGTGTGGTTTATTGGTAGGAATGTAAATTATTGTGAGGGGCTCTGTAGTGTCTGATGTAACAATATTTTTTGCCTTTTATTTTTGTGTGCAGGTGTGGAAGCAGAGGGTCCATTGAGATGAGTGGAGCTCAGTTGCTTTCTACCCAGGAATACAACTTGCAGAGGTGAATCCCTCCTTGAAGATGGAAGACGTATGGAGGTAAAGCGGTAGACCGAGTACCTAATGGGAGCAAGAAATGTGGAAAAGACTGCTAGGTAGAGAATCACAGGCCCTAAATAGTTGTGCTGACTCTTAAGGTAATGCTGAATTTTTAGATGTGAAATGTAGTTATAAAAATAACGAGTTAGAAGAGAATAAATTTAATAGTAGCAAGTATTGGACCAACTAGAGAGTAAATAATTGTTATCACTGTAGTAAAAGTACATGGTCAAAATGCAATGTAAAAAATGATATCAGAAGTCTTAATTGGAGTCAGCAATAGACCAATTTAAACATGGGTAAAAAAAAATTACAGGCAATAATCTTTCCCTATCAGAGTCACGGTAATAACTGTAGTTGCAAATTAAAGATACCCGCTTAGCTTTGTACTTTCATGCCCATAGGTAAAGATAACAATTTGGGGAAAGAAAAAATAGAAAATGTTACAGGCCTCGATGGTTCTCACTCAGGGAATATTGTGGCAATAAAGGTAGTAAACAGTAAATTAAATGAGAATTAGGCATTAGAGGGTGAGTTTTCAGTACCGGTGGGTAACTGTAGGCACTGACAAGTTGAAAGAAAGCATGTGCGATACTGGCTCCTAAGTAGATCCGAAGTATATCTAGCTGTGTAAAGGTCTTAAGTAACTTTTGAGTAGCTTTAAGGCAATGTAGACAACTACTTGGGCACAATTGATACCCATGTAAAACCCTGATGTTAATGAGATTATAGCAAGAATGAATTGTGTCTGAATAGGATTATAGGTGAACTATCCAACTAAGTTAGTGAAGGTGGAATGCTAATATGGTGTGTGTACTTACCTTAATTACAGCAAGAGCAAATTATAGAAGTGAAGCCAGCCCTTGTTAGGGTTCTAAGGTATATTAAAGTTTGATTTCAGTAAAGTTGCAATAATGTTTTGTTTCATCTGTTTTGTCTCCTGTGTCTTTTTTTTTTTTTTGCCTGTGTTGGTCTTTTGAGGTTGCTTTGTTAGTCTTGGAGGGGTATTTTTGTGTGTCTGTCTCTGTGTCTCTGCTTGATTTCTTCATGTTGGTCTTGCTTTATTTATTTTTCGGTGGCGTAACTGTCTCTCCTAAAATGTTAAGAAAGAAAAAAGCAGCAGTAGAAAAAAGGCATAGTCTGGGGGAGTAACTATTACAAACAAATTAAAAAAAAAAATCATCTTTAAAAATAAAAACTACTCCCCATGAGTGTGCCATTTTTCTACTGCTGCACCAGACATTATTTTAAGGATTTTAAGGTTTTCCTTAAATCACACTATATGTATTAAAAAATCTGAAACATGTACAGAAGTCCTCCAGACCATGGAGACAAACATCAAGTCCAGCACTCTATGGTCCAGAGGTCCTCCGACAGGGCCAGAAGCCCTCCGGACCATAGAGACGAGGACCGGAAGTCCCTCTCTATGATCAGGAAGTCCTCCGGCAGCGCCGAAGGCCTCCGGACCATAGAGAGGACGACCGGAAATCCATCTCTATGATCAGGAAGGCCTCCGGACCATAGAGAGCAGGACCGGAAGTCCAACTCTATGATCGGGAAGTCCTCCGGACCATAGAGAGCAGGACCGGAAGTCCCTCTCTATGATCAGGAAGTCCTCGGGCAGCGCCGGACGGCCGCCGGACCATAGAGAGGACGACCGGAAGTCCCTCTCTATGATCGGGAAGTCCTCCGGCAGCGCCGGTAGGCCTCCGGACCATAGAGACGAGGACCGCAAGTCCCTCTCTATGATCAGGAAGTCCTCCGGCAGCGCCGGTAGGCCTCCGGACCATAGAGAGGACGACCGGAAGTCCCTCTCTATGATCAGGAAGTCCTCCGGCAGGCCTCCGGACCATAGAGACCAGCAGCGGAAGTCCTTCTATATGATCAGGAAGCCCTCTGGCAGCACCCAAGGCCTCCCGACCATAGAGACCAGAACCAGAAGTCCTTCTCTATGATCAGGAAGCCCTCCGGTAGCGCCGAAGGCCTCCGGACCATAGAGAGGACGACCGGAAGTCCCACTCTATGATCACAAAGTCCTTCAAACCATAGAGACGAGGACCGGAAGTCCCTCTCTATGATCAGGAAGTCCTCCGGCAGCAGGGTTAGGGTTAGGGTTAGGGTTAGGGTTAGGGGTTAGGGTTTAGGGTTAGGGTTAGGGTTAGGGTTAGGGTTAGGGTTAGGGTTAGGGTTAGGGTTAGGGTTAGGGTTAGGGTTAGGGTTAGGGTTAGGGTTAGGGTTAGGGTTAGGGTTAGGGTTAGGGTTAGGGTTAGGGTTAGGGTTAGGGTTAGGGTTAGGGTTAGGGTTAGGGGTTAGGGTTAGGGTTAGGGTTAGGGTTAGGGTTAGGGTTAGGGTTAGGGTTAGGGTTAGGGTTAGGGGTTAGGGTTAGGGTTAGGGTTAGGGTTAGGGTTAGGGTTAGGGTTAGGGTTAGGGTTAGGGTTAGGGTTAGGGTTAGGGTTAGGGTTAGGGTTAGGGTTAGGGTTAGGGGTTAGGGTTAGGGTTAGGGTTAGGGTTAGGGTTAGGGTTAGGGTTAGGGTTAGGGTTAGGGTTAGGGTTAGGGTTAGGGTTAGGGTTAGGGTTAGGGTTAGGGTTAGGGTTAGGGTTAGGGTTAGGGTTAGGGTTAGGGTTAGGGTTAGGGTTAGGGTTAGGGTTAGGGTTAGGGTTAGGGTTAGGGTTAGGGTTAGGGTTAGGGTTAGGGTTAGGGTTAGGGTTAGGGTTAGGGTTAGGGTTAGGGTTAGGGTTAGGGTTAGGGTTAGGGTTAGGGTTAGGGTTAGGGTTAGGGTTAGGGTTAGGGTTAGGGTTAGGGTTAGGGTTAGGGTTAGGGTTAGGGTTAGGGTTAGGGTTAGGGTTAGGGTTAGGGTTAGGGTTAGGGTTAGGGTTAGGGTTAGGGTTAGGGTTAGGGTTAGGGTTAGGGTTAGGGTTAGGGTTAGGGTTAGGGTTAGGGTTAGGGTTAGGGTTAGGGTTAGGGTTAGGGTTAGGGTTAGGGTTAGGGTTAGGGTTAGGGTTAGGGTTAGGGTTAGGGTTAGGGTTAGGGTTAGGGTTAGGGTTAGGGTTAGGGTTAGGGTTAGGGTTAGGGTTAGGGTTAGGGTTAGGGTTAGGGTTAGGGTTAGGGTTAGGGTTAGGGTTAGGGTTAGGGTTAGGGTTAGGGTTAGGGTTAGGGTTAGGGTTAGGGTTAGGGTTAGGGTTAGGGTTAGGGTTAGGGTTAGGGTTAGGGTTAGGGTTAGGGTTAGGGTTAGGGTTAGGGTTAGGGTTAGGGTTAGGGTTAGGGTTAGGGTTAGGGTTAGGGTTAGGGTTAGGGTTAGGGTTAGGGTTAGGGTTAGGGTTAGGGTTAGGGTTAGGGTTAGGGTTAGGGTTAGGGTTAGGGTTAGGGTTAGGGTTAGGGTTAGGGTTAGGGTTAGGGTTAGGGTTAGGGTTAGGGTTAGGGTTAGGGTTAGGGTTAGGGTTAGGGTTAGGGTTAGGGTTAGGGTTAGGGTTAGGGTTAGGGTTAGGGTTAGGGTTAGGGTTAGGGTTAGGGTTAGGGTTAGGGTTAGGGTTAGGGTTAGGGTTAGGGTTAGGGTTAGGGTTAGGGTTAGGGTTAGGGTTAGGGTTAGGGTTAGGGTTAGGGTTAGGGTTAGGGTTAGGGTTAGGGTTAGGGTTAGGGTTAGGGTTAGGGTTAGGGTTAGGGTTAGGGTTAGGGTTAGGGTTAGGGTTAGGGTTAGGGTTAGGGTTAGGGTTAGGGTTAGGGTTAGGGTTAGGGTTAGGGTTAGGGTTAGGGTTAGGGTTAGGGTTAGGGTTAGGGTTAGGGTTAGGGTTAGGGTTAGGGTTAGGGTTAGGGTTAGGGTTAGGGTTAGGGTTAGGGTTAGGGTTAGGGTTAGGGTTAGGGTTAGGGTTAGGGTTAGGGTTAGGGTTAGGGTTAGGGTTAGGGTTAGGGTTAGGGTTAGGGTTAGGGTTAGGGTTAGGGTTAGGGTTAGGGTTAGGGTTAGGGTTAGGGTTAGGGTTAGGGTTAGGGTTAGGGTTAGGGTTAGGGTTAGGGTTAGGGTTAGGGTTAGGGTTAGGGTTAGGGTTAGGGTTAGGGTTAGGGTTAGGGTTAGGGTTAGGGTTAGGGTTAGGGTTAGGGTTAGGGTTAGGGTTAGGGTTAGGGTTAGGGTTAGGGTTAGGGTTAGGGTTAGGGTTAGGGTTAGGGTTAGGGTTAGGGTTAGGGTTAGGGTTAGGGTTAGGGTTAGGGTTAGGGTTAGGGTTAGGGTTAGGGTTAGGGTTAGGGTTAGGGTTAGGGTTAGGGTTAGGGTTAGGGTTAGGGTTAGGGTTAGGGTTAGGGTTAGGGTTAGGGTTAGGGTTAGGGTTAGGGTTAGGGTTAGGGTTAGGGTTAGGGTTAGGGTTAGGGTTAGGGTTAGGGTTAGGGTTAGGGTTAGGGTTAGGGTTAGGGTTAGGGTTAGGGTTAGGGTTAGGGTTAGGGTTAGGGTTAGGGTTAGGGTTAGGGTTAGGGTTAGGGTTAGGGTTAGGGTTAGGGTTAGGGTTAGGGTTAGGGTTAGGGTTAGGGTTAGGGTTAGGGTTAGGGTTAGGGTTAGGGTTAGGGTTAGGGTTAGGGTTAGGGTTAGGGTTAGGGTTAGGGTTAGGGTTAGGGTTAGGGTTAGGGTTAGGGTTAGGGTTAGGGTTAGGGTTAGGGTTAGGGTTAGGGTTAGGGTTAGGGTTAGGGTTAGGGTTAGGGTTAGGGTTAGGGTTAGGGTTAGGGTTAGGGTTAGGGTTAGGGTTAGGGTTAGGGTTAGGGTTAGGGTTAGGGTTAGGGTTAGGGTTAGGGTTAGGGTTAGGGTTAGGGTTAGGGTTAGGGTTAGGGTTAGGGTTAGGGTTAGGGTTAGGGTTAGGGTTAGGGTTAGGGTTAGGGTTAGGGTTAGGGTTAGGGTTAGGGTTAGGGTTAGGGTTAGGGTTAGGGTTAGGGTTAGGGTTAGGGTTAGGGTTAGGGTTAGGGTTAGGGTTAGGGTTAGGGTAGGGTTAGGGTTAGGGTTAGGGTTAGGGTTAGGGTTAGGGTTAGGGTTAGGGTTAGGGTTAGGGTTAGGGTTAGGGTTAGGGTTAGGGTTAGGGTTAGGGTTAGGGTTAGGGTTAGGGTTAGGGTTAGGGTTAGGGTTAGGGTTAGGGTTAGGGTTAGGGTTAGGGTTAGGGTTAGGGTTAGGGTTAGGGTTAGGGTTAGGGTTAGGGTTAGGGTTAGGGTTAGGGTTAGGGTTAGGGTTAGGGTTAGGGTTAGGGTTAGGGTTAGGGTTAGGGTTAGGGTTAGGGTTAGGGTTAGGGTTAGGGTTAGGGTTAGGGTTAGGGTTAGGGTTAGGGTTAGGGTTAGGGTTAGGGTTAGGGTTAGGGTTAGGGTTAGGGTTAGGTTAGGGTTAGGGTTAGGGTTAGGGTTAGGGTTAGGGTTAGGGTTAGGGTTAGGGTTAGGGTTAGGGTTAGGGTTAGGGTTAGGGTTAGGGTTAGGGTTAGGGTAGGGTTAGGGTTAGGGTTAGGGTTAGGGTTAGGGTTAGGGTTAGGGTTAGGTTAGGGTTAGGGTTAGGGTTAGGGTTAGGGTTAGGGTTAGGGTTAGGGTTAGGGTTAGGGTTAGGGTTAGGGTTAGGGTTAGGGTTAGGGTTAGGGTTAGGGTTAGGGTTAGGGTTAGGGTTAGGGTTAGGGTTAGGGTTAGGGTTAGGGTTAGGGTTAGGGTTAGGGTTAGGGTTAGGGTTAGGGTTAGGGTTAGGGTTAGGGTTAGGGTTAGGGTTAGGGTTAGGGTTAGGTTAGGGTTAGGGTTAGGGTTAGGGTTAGGGTTAGGGTTAGGGTTAGGGTTAGGGTTAGGGTTAGGGTTAGGGTTAGGGTTAGGGTTAGGGTTAGGGTTAGGGTTAGGGTTAGGGTTAGGGTTAGGGTTAGGGTTAGGGTTAGGGTTAGGGTTAGGGTTAGGGTTAGGGTTAGGGTTAGGGTTAGGGTTAGGGTTAGGGTTAGGGTTAGGGTTAGGGTTAGGGTTAGGGTTAGGGTTAGGGTTAGGGTTAGGTTAGGGTTAGGGTTAGGGTTAGGGTTAGGGTTAGGGTTAGGGTTAGGGTTAGGGTTAGGGTTAGGGTTAGGGTTAGGGTTAGGGTTAGGGTTAGGGTTAGGGTTAGGGTTAGGGTTAGGGTTAGGGTTAGGGTTAGGGTTAGGTTAGGGTTAGGGTTAGGGTTAGGGTTAGGGTTAGGGTTAGGGTTAGGGTTAGGGTTAGGGTTAGGGTTAGGGTTAGGGTTAGGGTTAGGGTTAGGGTTAGGGTTAGGGTTAGGGTTAGGGTTAGGGTTAGGGTTAGGGTTAGGGTTAGGGTTAGGTTAGGGTAGGGTTAGGGTTAGGGTTAGGGTTAGGGTTAGGGTTAGGGTTAGGGTTAGGGTTAGGGTTAGGGTTAGGGTTAGGGTTAGGGTTAGGGTTAGGGTTAGGGTTAGGGTTAGGGTTAGGGTTAGGGTTAGGGTTAGGGTTAGGGTTAGGGTTAGGGTTAGGGTAGGGTTAGGGTTAGGGTTAGGGTTAGGGTTAGGGGTTAGGGTTAGGGTTAGGGTTAGGGTTAGGGTTAGGGTTAGGGTTAGGGTTAGGGTTAGGGGTTAGGGTTAGGGTTAGGGTTAGGGTTAGGGTTAGGTTAGGGTTAGGGTTAGGGTTAGGGTTAGGGTTAGGGTTAGGGTTAGGGTTAGGGTTAGGGTTAGGGTTAGGGTTAGGGTTAGGGTTAGGGTTAGGGTTAGGGTTAGGGTTAGGGTTAGGGTTAGGGTTAGGGTTAGGGTTAGGGTTAGGGTTAGGGTTAGGGTTAGGGTTAGGTTAGGGTTAGGGTTAGGGTTAGGGTTAGGGTTAGGGTTAGGGTTAGGGTTAGGGTTAGGGTTAGGGTTAGGGTTAGGGTTAGGGTTAGGGTTAGGTTAGGGTTAGGGTTAGGGTTAGGGTTAGGGTTAGGGTTAGGGTTAGGGTTAGGTTAGGGGTTAGGGTTAGGGTTAGGGTTAGGGTTAGGGTTAGGGTTAGGGTTAGGGTTAGGGTTAGGGTTAGGGTTAGGGTTAGGGTTAGGGTTAGGGTTAGGGTTAGGGTTAGGGTTAGGGTTAGGGTTAGGGTTAGGGTTAGGGTTAGGGTTAGGGTTAGGGTTAGGGTTAGGGTTAGGGTTAGGGTTAGGGTTAGGGTTAGGGTTAGGGTTAGGGTTAGGGTTAGGGTTAGGGTAGGGTTAGGTTAGGGTTAGGGTTAGGGTTAAGGACCGTAACACGGGT
>NW_027472517.1:10000-17550 GCF_965638725.1 Aptenodytes patagonicus | reverse complement strand
AGGCATCTCTGCCTCGGGGCCTCTACCAGCACTCGCCATCGCCATCATCGGGCCCTCGGGGGGACGGGGGAAAGCCGCGCCGAGCTCCGCTGCGCTCCCCCCGCCCTTCCAGCGTTCGAGTGCCGGCGGCGGCCGCCGCCGCCGGTCTTCGCTCTTCGCCCTGCTCCGCGGGAGCCGAACCGTCCGGGGGAACCGCCACTACGCCCGCCGAGCGCCCCACTTGGCCGGCCGAGGCGAGGCCGTTGCAGCCGCTGGCTAGCGCCGCTCTCGGAGGCGAGTCCCCACTCCCTCCTATAGTACGGACAGGCACGTCCCCGCCCCCGGCAAGCTGCAAGAACGGTGCCTCCGCCCACCGGGGGGGCGCGCCGCCGCCGCCGCCTTTTACGATGACGTAACTGGAGGCAGCGAAAAACAGCGACCCCTTGGGCAGCTCCGAGCAGGCGGCGGGGACAACACGTCTACCCCTCAGCCCCGGAAACGCGACCAAGTCCCGCCGGAGCCCGGTAGACGTGGCCACCCTTTTCGCCGGACGCGCCGACAGCGACGGTCCGCGCTCTCCGGGGACCGCCGCCGGCCGCCGCCGGCCCCGGAGCCGGGTCGACCTGGCGGCCACCTGCGGAGCCGGGTAGACCTAGCGGCCGCCACCGGCCGCGGAGGCGGGTAGACGTGGCGCCCGGCCGCGGAGGTCGGTAGACGTGGCGCCCGGCCGCGGAGGCCGGTAGACGTGGCGTCCGACCGCGGAGGCCGGTAGACGTGGCGTCCGACCGCGGAGGCCGGTAGACGTGGCGTCCGGCCGCGGAGGCGGGTAGACGTGGCGTCCGACCGCGGAGGCCGGTAGACGTGGCGTCCGACCGCGGAGGTCGGTAGACGTGGCGTCCGACCGCGGAGGTCGGTAGACGTGGCGTCCGACCGCGGAGGTCGGTAGACGTGGCGTCCGACCGCGGAGGCCGGTAGACGTGGCGTCCGACCGCGGAGGCGGGTAGACGTGGCGTCCGACCGCGGAGGTCGGTAGACGTGGCGTCCGGCCGCGGAGGCGGGTAGACGTGGCGTCCGACCGCGGAGGCCGGTAGACGTGGCGTCCGACCGCGGAGGCCGGTAGACGTGACGTCCGACCGCGGAGGCCGGTAGACGTGGCGTCCGACCGCGGAGGTCGGTAGACGTGGCGTCCGGCCGCGGAGGTTCGTAGACGTGGCGTCCGGCCGCGGAGGCGGGTAGACGTGGCGTCCGGCCGCGGAGGCGGGTGCACGTGGCGGCCGGCCGCCACGTGCTCCGGAGCCGGCTGGACCGGCCAGCCCGGTTCTCCCCAGGCCGAGCTGTGGGTGGGTGGTGGTGGGGGCTAATTTCTACTTTTTTCCCCTTTTTCGGGATTTACGCGAATCTGGCGCAAGGGCCACCCCGTCCCTGTTTCAGCAGGGCGGCGGGGGTCGTGGGGGGGGGTCCGGGGGGGTTAACTTTTTTTTTCCCCCTTTTTCGGGATTTACGCGAATCTGGCGCAAGGGCCACCCCGTCCCTGTTTCAGCAGGGCGGCGGGGGGGCGTGGGGGGGGGTCCGGGGGGGTTAACTTTTTTTTCCCCCCTTTTTCGGGATTTACGCGAATCTGGCGCAAGGGCCACCCCGTCCCTGTTTCAGCAGGGCGGCGGGGGGCGGGGGGGGGGGTCCGGGGGGGTTAATTTTTTTTTTTTCTCCTTTTTCGGGATTTACGCGAATCTGGCGCAAGGGCCACCCCGTCCCTGTTTCAGCAGGGCGGCGGGGGGGCGTGGGGGGGGGTCCGGGGGGGTTAATTTTTTTTTTTCCCCTTTTTCGGGATTTACGCGAATCTGGCGCAAGGGCCACCCCGTCCCTGTTTCAGCAGGGCGGCGGGGGTCGTGGGGGGGGGTCCGGGGGGGTTAACTTTTTTTTCCCCCCTTTTTCGGGATTTACGCGAATCTGGCGCAAGGGCCACCCCGTCCCTGTTTCAGCAGGGCGGCGGGGGGCGTGGGGGGGGGTCCGGGGGGGTTAACTTTTTTTTTCCCCCTTTTTCGGGATTTACGCGAATCTGGCGCAAGGGCCACCCCGTCCCTGTTTCAGCAGGGCGGCGGGGGGGCGTGGGGGGGGGTCCGGGGGGGTTAACTTTTTTTTCCCCCCTTTTTCGGGATTTACGCGAATCTGGCGCAAGGGCCACCCCGTCCCTGTTTCAGCAGGGCGGCGGGGGGCGGGGGGGGGGGTCCGGGGGGGTTAATTTTTTTTTTTTCTCCTTTTTCGGGATTTACGCGAATCTGGCGCAAGGGCCACCCCGTCCCTGTTTCAGCAGGGCGGCGGGGGGGCGTGGGGGGGGGTCCGGGGGGGTTAATTTTTTTTTTTCCCCTTTTTCGGGATTTACGCGAATCTGGCGCAAGGGCCACCCCGTCCCTGTTTCAGCAGGGCGGCGGGGGTCGTGGGGGGGGGTCCGGGGGGGTTAACTTTTTTTTCCCCCCTTTTTCGGGATTTACGCGAATCTGGCGCAAGGGCCACCCCGTCCCTGTTTCAGCAGGGCGGCGGGGGGCGTGGGGGGGGGTCCGGGGGGGTTAACTTTTTTTTTCCCCCTTTTTCGGGATTTACGCGAATCTGGCGCAAGGGCCACCCCGTCCCTGTTTCAGCAGGGCGGCGGGGGGGCGTGGGGGGGGGTCCGGGGGGGTTAACTTTTTTTTTCCCCCTTTTTCGGGATTTACGCGAATCTGGCGCAAGGGCCACCCCGTCCCTGTTTCAGCAGGGCGGCGGGGGTCGTGGGGGGGGGTCCGGGGGGGTTAACTTTTTTTTTCCCCCTTTTTCGGGATTTACGCGAATCTGGCGCAAGGGCCACCCCGTCCCTGTTTCAGCAGGGCGGCGGGGGGGCGTGGGGGGGGGTCCGGGGGGGTTAACTTTTTTTTCCCCCCTTTTTCGGGATTTACGCGAATCTGGCGCAAGGGCCACCCCGTCCCTGTTTCAGCAGGGCGGCGGGGGGCGGGGGGGGGGGTCCGGGGGGGTTAACTTTTTTTTTCCCCCTTTTTCGGGATTTACGCGAATCTGGCGCAAGGGCCACCCCGTCCCTGTTTCAGCAGGGCGGCGGGGGGGCGTGGGGGGGGGTCCGGGGGGGTTAACTTTTTTTTCCCCCCTTTTTCGGGATTTACGCGAATCTGGCGCAAGGGCCACCCCGTCCCTGTTTCAGCAGGGCGGCGGGGGGCGGGGGGGGGGGTCCGGGGGGGTTAATTTTTTTTTTTTCTCCTTTTTCGGGATTTACGCGAATCTGGCGCAAGGGCCACCCCGTCCCTGTTTCAGCAGGGCGGCGGGGGGGCGTGGGGGGGGGTCCGGGGGGGTTAATTTTTTTTTTTCCCCTTTTTCGGGATTTACGCGAATCTGGCGCAAGGGCCACCCCGTCCCTGTTTCAGCAGGGCGGCGGGGGTCGTGGGGGGGGGTCCGGGGGGGTTAACTTTTTTTTCCCCCCTTTTTCGGGATTTACGCGAATCTGGCGCAAGGGCCACCCCGTCCCTGTTTCAGCAGGGCGGCGGGGGGCGTGGGGGGGGGTCCGGGGGGGTTAACTTTTTTTTTCCCCCTTTTTCGGGATTTACGCGAATCTGGCGCAAGGGCCACCCCGTCCCTGTTTCAGCAGGGCGGCGGGGGGGCGTGGGGGGGGGTCCGGGGGGGTTAACTTTTTTTTCCCCCCTTTTTCGGGATTTACGCGAATCTGGCGCAAGGGCCACCCCGTCCCTGTTTCAGCAGGGCGGCGGGGGTCGTGGGGGGGGGTCCGGGGGGGTTAACTTTTTTTTTCCCCCTTTTTCGGGATTTACGCGAATCTGGCGCAAGGGCCACCCCGTCCCTGTTTCAGCAGGGCGGCGGGGGGGCGTGGGGGGGGGTCCGGGGGGGTTAATTTTTTTTTTTCCCCTTTTTCGGGATTTACGCGAATCTGGCGCAAGGGCCACCCCGTCCCTGTTTCAGCAGGGCGGCGGGGGGGCGTGGGGGGGGGTCCGGGGGGGTTAACTTTTTTTTTTCCCCTTTTTCGGGATTTACGCGAATCTGGCGCAAGGGCCACCCCGTCCCTGTTTCAGCAGGGCGGCGGGGGGGCGTGGGGGGGGGTCCGGGGGGGTTATTTTTTTTTTTTCCCCTTTTTCGGGATTTACGCGAATCTGGCGCAAGGGCCACCCCGTCCCTGTTTCAGCAGGGCGGCGGGGGGGCGTGGGGGGGGGTCCGGGGGGGTTAACTTTTTTTTTTCCCCTTTTTCGGGATTTACGCGAATCTGGCGCAAGGGCCACCCCGTCCCTGTTTCAGCAGGGCGGCGGGGGGGCGTGGGGGGGGGTCCGGGGGGGTTAACTTTTTTTTTTCCCCTTTTTCGGGATTTACGCGAATCTGGCGCAAGGGCCACCCCGTCCCTGTTTCAGCAGGGCGGCGGGGGGGCGTGGGGGGGGGTCCGGGGGGGTTAACTTTTTTTTTTCCCCTTTTTCGGGATTTACGCGAATCATGGTACAAGGACGGCCACCCCGTCATTTTGAATGGATTTTTAAGAATTTCGGGTTTTTTAAACGCCCCCCTCCCCCGCCGCCGCCCTCAACGCACGCGCCCACAGGCACGCGCCCCCCCCGCCCCGAACCGGTGGCCGCCGTGCGCTCGCCGGCTTCACCGCCCCGTCCAGCCTCTCCGCTCCGCTCCGCCCCGCCCTCCCCCCCCCCCCCCCCGGCTCACGGCAAGTCTGCCCTCCCGGCCGGCTTTTTTCCTCCCCAGCTGGTAGGGGAGGGGCCGGGTAGAGGCGGCGGCCCCCGGGGCGAGTTCGCCGTCTGCCGGGAGACTTCAGGACGGGGCGTCCCTTGCCGGGTTATTATTTCTTTTTTTAATGAAACAAATGTATTAGAAGAAGTATCTGCGACCCTGCAGACGCCACCCGCCCCCCCCCCCGGCGGCACACGCGCGCTCAGAGAGACACACACACAGACACGGAGACACACACACACACACACACACACACACACACACAGAGACACAGACACAGACACAGACACAGACACAGACACAGACACAGACACACCGACACGCACACCTGCGCGCGCGCGCTCCCCCTCCCGCCCTCTCTCCCTCCCCGCGCTGCAGTTCCGTACGCGCCGGCCGGCGGGTGCGGCCCCTCCGCCCCGACCGCAGACTCTCCGGCGCCCCGGAGCAGCGGGGGGGGCGGGCTGGGGGAGGTGTGCGTCCGCAGCCGCGCGCTCTGCGCATGCGCGCGCGCCCCGCTGCCCGGCAACCGGGCCCCCGCCCGCCCGCCCGCCCGCCCACGGCGAAAGGGCGCCGGTTCCCGCCACGCCAACGTTCCCGCGCTCGGTCGCGACGGCGGCGGCAGCGGCAGGGGAGGGAGGCCGGCGCAGAGGCAGGCTGGGGAGGGGGGGGATACAGGGATTCGGAGAAGGTTTCCGTTTGGGTCGTTTGCGGGTTTTTTTTTCACACAGACACACACCCACCGCTGCCCCGTTTTGCGTTCGTTGGTTTTTCAGCCCGCGGCGGGGGCGGCGGGCAGGCGCGCAGCAGGGCGAGAGGGAGGGAGGGAGGGAGGCGGGAGCCGGGGCACGGGCACGGCAGGGCAGCGACTCGGCAGCCGGGCTTAGAGACCGCACGCCGCCGGGACTCCCCTCTGCCGCGCGGGCATAGAGGCGGCAGGGACGCCGCCGGCTCCTAAAGTCTCCCGGGGCGGCCAACCGACTGGCGGAAGGCGGGGGGGGGGGGGGGGGGGGGCGGGCGGGGCCGGGGGCCGCCACCTCTGCCCGGTCCGCGGCCCCCCGGCGGCTTCGGCGGCGAGGAAAAAAAAGGTAAGGCGGGGGGCGGGGGGGGGGGGAGGGCGGGCGCAAAGAAAAGCGATAAAGAAATGAAAAGCTGAAGGAACGGTAACAGAAAAGAAGCGGGGGGCGGGCGGGGCAGGCGCGTGTATCGGTAACGCGTTCCGGAACTAGCTCGACCGAGACAAACTACCGCTCGATTCCTCGAACTTTTTTTTTTTTTTTTTTTTTTTTACGCCTTCCTCTAGCGTACACCGGGAGGTAATCGCTAACTCTTTAACCGCGTCGATCGAGAGGAACGAATCGTGACGAGGACGTTGGAGTCTCCGTAATGAACGGTCGGTCGATGCGCGTTTGACCGCCGGCTTTCTCGCACCCCCGTAGATGTCGAAGACGCGTCGAGACGGCGAACTATTATGATAAGCCTACCGGCGATCAAGCGAGAAAGCGTGAAGAAATAGCGAGTCATGCTCGTTAATCGTCGACGACGAACAAGGCCTCGGTCCGTCTCGAGAAGGGACGACCGTCCCTCCGAACGCGTCACCCGTCGAGTCCTCCTCACCCTCTTACCGAACTCGGTCTCAAACGGTGTTCTCGCCGGACATCTACGGTAGAGAAGGAGGGCAACGGGTAGCGAGCCACGAACGAGCGTTGTTCGTTAATTATCGGTCCCCACAAACCTACACGCTCGGCTCCGCGCCGGGGCGGCCGGCTGCGCCCCGGCTCCGCGCCGGGCGGACAGGTCTACCCGGGGCTCCGCCAGAAAAGGGCGCGTCCGCGGCGGCTGCGCGAGGAAAGCCCGGCTGCGCCCCGGCCCCGCGCCGGGCGGACAGGTCTACCCGGGGCTCCGGGCGGACAGGTCTACCCGGGGCTCCGCGAGAAGAGGGCGAGTCCGCGGCGGCTGCGCGAGGAAAGCCCGGCTGCGCCCCGGCCCCGCGCCGGGCGGACAGGTCTACCCGGGGCTCCGCGACGAACGGGCGGGTCCGCGGCGGCTGCGCGAGGAAAGCCCGGCTGCGCCCCGGCCCCGCGCCGGGCGGACAGGTCTACCCGGGGCTCCGGGCGGACAGGTCTACCCGGGGCTCCGCGAGAAGAGGGCGAGTCCGCGGCGGCTGCGCGAGGAAAGCCCGGCTGCGCCCCGGCCCCGCGCCGGGCGGACAGGTCTACCCGGGGCTCCGCGACGAACGGGCGGGTCCGCGGCGGCTGCGCGAGGAAAGCCCGGCTGCGCCCCGGCCCCGCGCCGGGCGGACAGGTCTACCCGGGGCTCCGGGCGGACAGGTCTACCCGGGGCTCCGCGAGAAGAGGGCGAGTCCGCGGCGGCTGCGCGAGGAAAGCCCGGCTGCGCCCCGGCTCCGCGCCGGGCGGACAGGTCTACCCGGGGCTCCGCCAGGAAAGGGCGCGTCCGCGGCGGCTGCGCGAGGAAAGCCCGGCTGCGCCCCGGCCCCGCGCCGGGCGGACAGGTCTACCCGGGGCTCCGGGCGGACAGGTCTACCCGGGGCTCCGCGAGAAGAGGGCGAGTCCGCGGCGGCTGCGCGAGGAAAGCCCGGCTGCGCCCCGGCCCCGCGCCGGGCGGACAGGTCTACCCGGGGCTCCGCGACGAACGGGCGGGTCCGCGGCGGCTGCGCGAGGAAAGCCCGGCTGCGCCCCGGCCCCGCGCCGGGCGGACAGGTCTACCCGGGGCTCCGGGCGGACAGGTCTACCCGGGGCTCCGCGAGAAGAGGGCGAGTCCGCGGCGGCTGCGCGAGGAAAGCCCGGCTGCGCCCCGGCTCCGCGCCGGGCGGACAGGTCTACCCGGGGCTCCGCCAG
>NW_027472516.1:12500-15000 GCF_965638725.1 Aptenodytes patagonicus | reverse complement strand
GGGAGCCGGAGGCGCGGACGGGCGCCGCCGCCGCCGCCTTCGGCGGGCGAGGCCCCCGCCGGGTCGCGCCCCGCGCCAGCGGGCGGCCCGAGCCACGGCTCTCCTCCCGGGCGCAGCGCCGGGCTACTGAGGGAAACCCCGGGCCCCGGGAAGGAGGCCGAGGTGATGGCGGTGGATGTCGGGCGCGCCCCCGCGGGCGGACGCTCCCCCGAGGGCGGCAGCGGGGGAGGCACCCCCGCGGGGCCTGCAGGTCGTTTCCCTCGCCCCAGGGCCAGGTACCTAGCGTCCGCGCTTCCGCGGCCCTCCCTCGGCGAGCCCGGGGGCCGAAGGCCGCGGAGCCGGGCGGAGGTTTAAAGACGCGGGCGGCTCGGCGCGGCCCGCGGGTTCGGCCGGGCGGTGGCGCCTCGAGGGGGCGGGAGTTGCTCCCCGAAGCCCCCCGTGCGGACGCCGCCGCCCGCGCTCGTCCCGCGGGCGGCCGTGCCGTGCCGGGGAGGGGGTCCCGCTGCCCCCCCCTCTCCGCGGTCCGGTCTCGGCGGAGAGACCGCGGCGGGGTAGCCGGCCGTGGCCGGCCTGCCTGCCTCGCAACGGGCGACCCCGGCGGGAGCGCGGGCTCTCCGCCGGGGCGGCGAGTCCCCGCGGCGGGGGCTCGCCGGGCGGCCGCCGGGCCGCCGCGCCTCCGTCGCGGCGCCGCGGCGCGCTGCGCTCCGCTCCTTCCCGGCCCCGGCGAGCTGCTCGGCGGTGTCCCGCCGCTAGCCGCCGGCGAGGGCGGCACCCCCCGTCCGAGCGGCGGCGTCGCCGCTCGGCGTGTCGGTCGGCCGGAGGGCGCCCGCCGCCGGCCGCGCGGCTGTCCCGGCCCGGGCCCCGCCCGTCGCTTCCCCGCCGCCCTTCCCGGCCGTGCCGGGCGGTCGGTCGGGCGGTCGGGGGCGTCCCACTCCCGGTCTCCGCGTGGAAACGGGGAGAGCGGGCGCCGCCCCCGGCTTAGCGCCGTCCGCCTTCCGCCCGGCGCGTGCCCGCGGAAGGGGCCGAGGCGAGAAGCGGCGGCGGCGGCGCCGGGAGGGCGGCCGCCGCGGCGCGGCGGCGGGCGCCGTCCGGCGGTTCCGCGGGCGGTGCGTCGCCGTCTCGGGCTCCGGCGGTTGCCGCCTCCGGCGCGGCGGCGTAGCCGCGGAGGTGCCGTCGGGGCGAGCCGTGGGTTGGGGCTAGGCGGCTGTCGTAGCGCGGCGTGGTTGTCGCGGAGGCGCGCGCGGGGCCGGCGGGGCGCCCCGCTGCCGCCCGTCGCCGTCGTCGTCGGCGGCAGCAGCCTCCGTGTCCCGAGCGAGGCGGGCAGGCGGGGCGCGGCCGTGCGCGCCGCCGCCTCCTCCGTGCGGAGCCCGGGCCGAGCCCGGGCGCCTGGGCCGGCTCCGAAGCGAGGGCAAGGTGCGTTTCCCAGGTCGGTCGGGAGCGCGGGCTCCCCGCCCTTGCCGTTCGGGGTTTTCCGTTCCGTTCCCCCTTCCTCTCCCCCCCTCCTCCTCAGTGTGCTCGTACGGTCAGGCGAGGCGAGGCCTCTCCGCCGCGTCGCGCCGCGTCGCGCCCCCTCCGCGCGGGCGGAGGGGGGCGGTGGGGCGGTCGGGCGGTGGGCCGTCCTCAGAGAGGGGCCGCTCTCGGGGAGCGGTCCCGGTCCCCCCGCGCGCGCGGGGCGGTGCCGAAAAGCAGACAACTCTTAGCGGTGGATCACTCGGCTCGTGCGTCGATGAAGAACGCAGCTAGCTGCGAGAATTAATGTGAATTGCAGGACACATTGATCATCGACACTTCGAACGCACTTGCGGCCCCGGGTTCCTCCCGGGGCTACGCCTGTCTGAGCGTCGCTTGACGATCAATCGCCGCCTGGGCCGCCGCCCCTGGGCGGGCGGCGGGCGCAGCGGCGCGGCTGGGGCGGCTCGCAGGCCCGCGCGCGGCGGCCCCCGGGCCCGGGGAGCGGTTCCCCGCGGCCCGGCGTCGTCGGCCGAGGCGAAGGGCCTTCGTCCCCCTAAATCGAGACTCGGGGAGCGCGCCGAAGCTCCCCGCTCCCGGGGCGCCCGCTGGGCGGAGCTCGTCCCGCCGTGGCCGCCGGGGTTGGCCGGGCCGGTCGGTCGGTCGGTCCCGGCGCGGCGGTGGGGGGAGAAGAGGGAAGGGGGGGAGGCGCGGTCCTCGCCCCCGGCCTCCCGCGCGCGGGCGGCTGTCTGCGGGTGGGTACCGCGGCGGTACCGTGCCGTGCTGCCGCGCGCGCGCGCGTGGGTGCCGGGGCCGGGGGTCATCCCCGTCGCCCCCCCCCCCCCGCCCCACCCCTCTTCTCCCCGCTTCCCCCCGCCGCGCCCCCGCGCGTGCCTCGGGGGCCGTCTCCGGGCGCGTCCGACGCGTGTCGGGCCGCCTCCGGGCTGGGGCCGAGCCTCGCCGCGCGCGCCCTCCGCCGCGGGGCGGAGGGCGGCCGGCGTCGGCGCCGAGACCGCGGCAGCGGCAGCAGCAGCAGCAGCAGCAGCAGCGT
>NW_027472516.1:0-7500 GCF_965638725.1 Aptenodytes patagonicus | reverse complement strand
ACTCGCTATTTCTTCACGCTTTCTCGCTTGATCGCCGGTAGGCTTATCATAATAGTTCGCCGTCTCGACGCGTCTTCGACATCTACGGGGGTGCGAGAAAGCCGGCGGTCAAACGCGCATCGACCGACCGTTCATTACGGAGACTCCAACGTCCTCGTCACGATTCGTTCCTCTCGATCGACGCTGTTAAAGAGTTAGCGATTACCTCCCGGTGTACGCTAGAGGAAGGCGTAAAAAAAAAAAAAAAAAAAAAAAAGTTCGAGGAATCGAGCGGTAGTTTGTCTCGGTCGAGCTAGTTCCGGAACGCGTTACCGATACACGCGCCTGCCCCGCCCGCCCCCCGCTTCTTTTCTGTTACCGTTCCTTCAGCTTTTCATTTCTTTATCGCTTTTCTTTGCGCCCGCCCTCCCCCCCCCCCCGCCCCCCGCCTTACCTTTTTTTCCCTCGCCGCCGAAGCCGCCGGGGGGCCGCGGACCGGGCAGAGGTGGCGGCCCCCGGCCCCGCCCGCCCCCCCCCCACCCCCCCCCCGCCTTCCGCCAGTCGGTTGGCCGCCCCGGGAGACTTTAGGAGCCGGCGGCGTCCCTGCCGCCTCTGTGCCCGCGCGGCAGAGGGGAGTCCCGGCGGCGTGCGGTCTCTAAGCCCGGCTGCCGAGTCGCTGCCCTGCCGTGCCCGAGCCCCGGCTCCCGCCTTCCTCGCTCCCTCCCTCCCTCTCGCCCTGCTGCGCGCCTGCCCGCCGCCCCCGCCGCGGGCTGAAAAACCAACGAACGCGAAACGGGGCAGCGGTGGGTGTGTGTCTGCGTGAAAAAAAAAACCGCAAACGTCCCAAACGGAAACCTTCTCCGAATCCCTGTATCCCCCCCCTCCCCAGCCTGCCTCTGCGCCGGCCTCCCTCCCCTGCCGCTGCCGCCGCCGTCGCGACCGAGCGCGGGAACGTTGGCGTGGCGGGAACCGGCGCCCTTTCGCCGTGGGCGGGCGGGCGGGCGGGCGGGCGGGGGCCCGGTTGCCGGGCAGCGGGGCGCGCGCGCATGCGCAGAGCGCGCGGCTGCGGACGCACACCTCCCCCAGCCCGCCCCCCCCGCTGCTCCGGGGCGCCGGAGAGTCTGCGGTCGGGGCGGAGGGGCCGCACCCGCCGGCCGGCGCGTACGGAACTGCAGCGCGGGGAGGGAGAGAGGGCGGGAGGGGGAGCGCGCGCGCGCAGGTGTGCGTGTCGGTGTGTCTGTGTCTGTGTGTGTGTCTGTGTCTCTGTGTGTGTGTGTGTGTGTGTGTGTGTGTGTGTCTCCGTGTCTGTGTGTGTGTCTCTCTGAGCGCGCGTGTGCCGCCGGGGGGGGGGGGCGGGTGGCGTCTGCAGGGTCGCAGATACTTCTTCTAATACATTTGTTTCATTAAAAAAAGAAATAATAACCCGGCAAGGGACGCCCCGTCCTGAAGTCTCCCGGCAGACGGCGAACTCGCCCCGGGGGCCGCCGCCTCTACCCGGCCCCTCCCCTACCAGCTGGGGAGGAAAAAAGCCGGCCGGGAGGGCAGACTTGCCGTGAGCCGGGGGGGGGGGGAGGGCGGGGCGGAGCGGAGCGGAGAGGCTGGACGGGGCGGTGAAGCCGGCGAGCGCACGGCGGCCACCGGTTCGGGGCGGGGGGGGCGCGTGCCTGTGGGCGCGTGCGTTGAGGGCGGCGGCGGGGGAGGGGGGCGTTTAAAAAACCCGAAATTCTTAAAAATCCATTCAAAATGACGGGGTGGCCGTCCTTGTACCATGATTCGCGTAAATCCCGAAAAAGGGGAAAAAAAAAAGTTAACCCCCCCGGACCCCCCCCCACGCCCCCCCGCCGCCCTGCTGAAACAGGGACGGGGTGGCCCTTGCGCCAGATTCGCGTAAATCCCGAAAAAGGGGAAAAAAAAAAGTTAACCCCCCCGGACCCCCCCCCCCACGACCCCCGCCGCCCTGCTGAAACAGGGACAGGGTGGCCCTTGCGCCAGATTCGCGTAAATCCCGAAAAAGGGGAAAAAAGTAGAAATTAGCCCCCACCACCACCCACCCACAGCTCGGCCTGGGGAGAACCGGGCTGGCCGGTCCAGCCGGCTCCGGAGCACGTGGCGGCCGGCCGCCACGTGCACCCGCCTCCGCGGCCGGACGCCACGTCTACCCGCCTCCGCGGCCGGACGCCACGTCTACGAACCTCCGCGGCCGGACGCCACGTCTACCGGCCTCCGCGGTCGGACGCCACGTCTACCCGCCTCCGCGGCCGGACGCAACGTCTACCGGCCTCCGCGGTCGGACGCCACGTCTACCGGCCTCCGCGGTCGGTGGCGGCCGCTAGGTCTACCCGGCTCCGCAGGTGGCCGCCAGGTCGACCCGGCTCCGGGGCCGGGTCCGATGCCCAGCCAGTCCCCGAGCAGCGGCCCCCCCGGGCAGCTTTCCCCCAGTTTATATACTGAGCATGACGTCGTATGGTATGGAGTATCCCTTTGGCCAGTTTGGGTCAGCTGCCCTGGCTGTGCCCCCTCCCAGCTTCTTGTGCACCTCCAAGCCGCCTCAGTCGGTAGAGCATGGGAAGCTGAAAAGTCCTTGACTAGTGTAAGCACTACTTAGCAACAACCGAAACATGGGTGTGTTATCAACATTGTTCTCGTACTAAATCCAGACCACAGCACTGTACCAGCTACTAGGAAGAAAATTAACTCTATCCCAGCCAAAACCAGGACAGTATCCACCCCGTATTCTATACCATCTACGTCATGCCCAGGTCCCCCCCTTTCCAATACGTTCCCATTAATCGCCACCCCTTTTCCTGTCTTGTGAGATATAGATACACACGCACACAGAGATATCATTCCCTTAGTCTATGGGCCATCCCTCTAAAATGTTCGTTGAGTTCATTTAGTCCATGACTTTGGGCTCCGTCTGTCATCATAATCTTTCAGGGCAGGAAAGGTGGAGATGGTATGCGGTGTTGGATTGTTTCATCCACTGTTGAAGTCAGTGCTGGTTCCACCGTCACTGCGCTTTGCTCGGTTTCATCGAAGTTCATTCTTCATTAATCTGGGTGATTCTTATTGTAATACCATTGGTATGGCAAATAATATTACGTAGCAATTAACATCATACAGTTCAAACCCTCGGCTCTTCTCACCCGAGGTCAAACCCCCTTGAGGTGCGCATCGGACTTCCCCATCCTTCTGCGTTACCCGCCAAGTGCACCCAGGTCCTTGAGCCAAACCCATCCCGCGGATGGGTTTGCCTTTGCCCGAGGCAGCAATAACCCAGACTGTCTTCCCCAACGTATTTTTTATGTGCACTACAGGGACTTTATTCCCATCTACAGTACGTAAAAGTTTTGACTGGGCAGGGCCAGCTCGACTGGCAGGTCCCCTAGCGTTGACTAACCAGGTGGCCTTTGCTAAATGTGTATCCCAATGTTTGAACGTCCCACCACCCATCGCTTTCAGTGTAGTCTTTAACAGTCCATTGTATCGCTCGATTTTCCCGGAGGCTGGTGCGTGACAGGGGATGTGATATACCCACTCAATGCCGTGCTCTTTGGCCCAGGTGTCTACGAGGTTCTTTCGGAAATGAGTCCCGTTGTCTGACTCAATTCTTTCTGGGGTGCCATGTCGCCGTAAGACTTGCTTTTCAAGGCCCAGGATAGTGTTCCGGGCGGTGGCATGGGGCACGGGATAGCTTTCCAGCCATCCGGTGGCTGCCTCCACCATTGTAAGCACGTGGGCGCTTGCCTCGGCGGGCTTGTGGGAGCGAGTGCGATATAATCGATCTGCCAGGCCTCCCCATATTTGTATTTTAGCCATCGTCCTCCATAGCAGAGAGGCTTTAACCGCTTGGCTTGCTTGATTGCAGCGCATGTTTCACATTCATGGATGACCTGTGCAATAGTGTCCATGGTCAAGTCCACCCCTCGATCACGAGCCCGTCTGTATGTTGCATCCCTTCCTTGATGGCCTGAGGTGTCATGGGCCCACCGAGCTAGAAATAATTCGCCCTTACGTTGCCAGTCCAGCTCCACCTGAGCCACTTCAATCTTAGCAGCCTGATCCCCCTGCTGGTTGTTCCGACGTTCTTCGGTGGCCCGACGCTTGGGGACGCGAGCATCTACGTGACGGACTTTTACAACCAGGTTCCTCACCCGGGCAGCAGTATCTTGCCGCAATGCGGCAGCCCAGATGGGTTTGCCTCTGCGCTGCCAGCTGCTCCGCTGCCATTGCTGCAACCACCCCCACAGGGCCTTTGCCACCATCCACGAGTCAGTATAGAGAGAGAGCGCTGGCCACTTTTCTCGGTCAGCAATGTCTAAAGCCAGCTGGATGGCCCTTCCTTCTGCAAATTGGCTCGATTCACCTTCTCCTTCAGCAGTTTCTACAACTTGTCGCATGGGACTCCATGCAGCAGCTTTCCACCTCCGACGCTTTCCCACAATGCGACAGGACCCATCAGTGAACAGGGCACATTGTTTCTCGTTTTCTGGTAGTTTATTATACACTGGGGCCTCCTCAGCACGCGTCACCTCCTCCTCTGGCGATATTCCAAAATCTTTGCCTTCTGGCCCATCCACCATCACTTCCAAGATTCCCGGGCGACTGGGGTTTCCTATTCGAGCCCGTTGTGTGATCAGTGCGACCCACTTCACTCCACGTAGCATCAGCTGCATGATGGGTACAGGGGATCCTCCCTTTGGACATCCGGCCTGGCCCCGGCAGTCGGGGTGCCAGGAGGAGCTGTGCTTCAGTGCCGATCACTTCCGAAGCAGCTCGAACCCCTTCATATGCCGCCAATATCTCTTTTGCAGTTGGAGTATAGCGGGCCTCGGGTCCTCTGTATCCCCGACTCCAAAACCCTAGGGGTCGACCTCCAGTCTCCCCTGGTGCTTTCTGCCAGAGGCTCCAGGTAGGGCCGTTCTCCCCGGCTGCGGTGTAGAGCACCTTTTTTACATCTTGTCCTGCCCGGACTGGCCCAAGGGCTGCTGCACGAACTACCTCCCGTTTAATTTGTTCAAAGGCTTGTCGTTGCTCAGGGCCCCATTTGAAATCGTTCTTCTTCCGGGTCACTTGATAGACAGGGCTTACAATCAGACCGTAATTTGGAATCTGCATTCTCCAAAAACCCACACCACCTAAGAAAGCTTGTGTTTCCTTTTTGCTAGTTGGTGGAGACATGGCTGTTATTTTGTTGATCGCATCCTTTGGGATTTGACGACGACCATCTTGCCATTTTCTTCCTAAAAACTGGATCTCCTGTGCAAGTCCCTTGACCTTACTTTGTTTTACGGCCAAACCGGCTCTCAGAAGGATTTGGACTATTTTCTTCCCTTTTTCAAAAACTTCTCCTGCCGTGTTGCCCCACGCAATGCTTGGGCATCAATGTATTGGAGGAGATCTGGAGCTTCACCCTGTTCCAGTGCAGTCTGGATCAGTCCATGGCAAATGGTAGCAGGGCTGTGTTTCCACCCCTGGGGCAGTCGGTTCCAGGTGTACTGGACGCCCCTCCAAGTGAAAGCAAACTGTGGCCTGCGCTCTGCTGCCAAAGGGATTGAGAAAAACGCATTAGCGCTATCAGTTGTGGCATACCACTTGGCTGCCTTTGACTCCAGTTCGTATTGAAGTTCTAGCATGTCCGGCACGGCAGCACTCAGCGGCGGCGTGACTTTGCTCAGGCCACGATAGTCTACTGTTAGTCTCCACTCTCCATTAGACTTTCGCACTGGCCATATGGGACTGTTAAAGGGTGAGCGAGTCTTGCTGATCACTCCTTGGCCCTCCAGTCGACGAAACCAGCTTATGGCTGGGAATCGGGGAGTCTCGGTTGGTGCGCTATTGCCGCCGGTGCACCGCTGTGGTAGCGATTGGCACCTGTTGGTCTTTTGACTTTCAGCAACCCCACAACAGAAGGGTCCTCCGAGAGACCAGGCAAGGTAGACAGCTGTTTCCTTTCTTCCGTCTCCAAGGCAGCTATACCAAAAGCCCACCGGTACCCTTTTGGGTCCTTGAAATACCCTCTCCTGAGGTAGTCTATGCCAAGGATGCACGGAGCCTCTGGGCCAGTCACAATGGGGTGCTTTTGCCACTCGTTCCCAGTTAGACTTACTTCGGCTTCCAATACAGTGTTGGGATCTCCCCGTCACTCCAGAAATACAGACGGGTTCTGCCCCTTTATAGCTTGATGGCATTAGGGTACACTGTGCACTGGCGTCTACTAGAACCTCATGCTCCCGTGGGTCCGATGTGCCAGGGCACCGAATCCACACGGTCCAGTAAACCCGGTTGTCCCTTTCCTCCACCTGGCTGGAGGCAGGGCCCCTCTAGTCCTGGTCATAGTATTCGTTTCTCATTTCTTGTAAATACGAGTCAGAAGTCTCTTCAGTAAGGTCAGAAGTAAGATCGGCCCTTCCACCCTGTCTGCGCGCGGCTGCGGGGACACACACACACCCACCACACCCACCCCAACCCCCCCCGCTGCTGCGGGGCACCGGAGAGTCTGCGGTCGGGGGGGCCGCACCCACCGGCCGGCGGGTACGGAACTGCAGCGCAGGGAGGGGGAGAGCGCGCGCGCGCAGGTGTGCGTGTCTGTCTCTCTGTGTCTCTGTGTGTGTGTGTCTCCGTGTGTGTGTGTGTCTCCGTGTGTGTGTGTGTCTCCGTGTGTGTGTGTGTGTCTGAGCGCGCGTGTGCCGCGGGGGGGGGTGGCGCCTGCAGGATCGCAGATACTTCTTCTAACACGTTTGTTTCATTAAAAACAAAATAATAACCCGGCAAGGGACGCCCCGTCCTGAAGTCTCCCGGCAGACGGCGAACTCGCCCCGGGGGCCGCCGCCTCCACCCGGTCCCCCGCCAGCTAGGGAGGAAAAAAGCCGGCCGGCCGGGCAGACTTGCCGCGAGCCGGACTGGGGGGGCGGTGCGGGGCGGAGACGAGCGGAGCGGAGAGGCTGGACGGGGCGGTGAAGCCGGCGAGCGCACGGCGGCCACCGGTTCGGGGCGGGGCGGGACGGGGGTGGGGTGGGGTGGGGTGGTGCGTGTGCCTGTGTGCGCGCGCGTTGAGGGCGGCGGCGGCGGCGGCGGCGGCGGTGGGGGGCGTTTAAGGAAACCGAAATTCTTAAAAATGGCTTCTTAATATTTTATTGATTTTCGTTTCTGTTGAAACCGATAAAGAAAACTAACTCTTGCGTGAGACAGTACGTTTAAACTTACTGCCTTGTATTAGAACCGCTTAAATCTGAGAAACGGGGGCGGGGGGAAGAAATGATCCCCCCCGCCCCAGCCCGGCCTGGAGAACAGGGACAGGGTGGCCCTTGTACCAGATTCGCTTAAATCCCGAAAAGGAAAAAAAAAAAAAAAGGAATTGAAAATATCCAGTGACTGCTCCCACACGAAAGGTGCCAGGACTGCAAGCTGTCGCTGGCCCTCACCTTCCCTTGGCAGCCCTTCCACAGCCCCACAAACAGGGGGGCTCTGAGCTTGCCTAGCCACCTGTTGTGGTTTAACCTCAGCCGGCAACTGGGCACC
>NW_027472515.1:0-18000 GCF_965638725.1 Aptenodytes patagonicus | reverse complement strand
GCTGCTGCACTGTGTCGGGGGGGACCCGAGTGGCTGCTGCACCGTGTCAGGGGGGACTCGAGTGGCTGCTGCACCGTGTCGGGGGGGACCCGAGTGGCTGCTGCACCGTGTCGGGGGGGACCCGAGTGGCTGCTGCACCGTGTTGGGGGGGGACGCGTGTGTTACTGTTGTGGTGTGGGGAAGAGTTGCTGGTCTGTTTTTGGCTTCAGTTGCTGTTGTGTTTGGGGGAGGAGAGGTGCTGTTGTTGTCTTTTGGGGAGAAGGGAGCTGGTCCTGGTATATTTTGGGGACGCGAGTGGGTGCTGCACCGTGTCGGGGGGGACACGCGAGTGGCTGCTGCACCGTGTCGGGGGGGAGGCGAGTGGCTGCTCCCCTGTGTTGGGGGGGGACGCGAGTGGCTGCTCCCCTGTTTTGGGGGGGGACGCGAGTGTTAGTGTTCTGGTGTGCGGGAAGAGTTGCTGCTCTGTTTTTGGCTTCAGTTGGTGCTGTGTCTGGGGGAGGAGAGGTGCTGCTGTTATCGTTTGGGGAGAAGGGAGCTCATCCTGGTCTATTTTGGGGACGCGAGTGGGTCCTGCACCGTGTCGGGGGGGAGACGCGAGTGGGTCCTGCACCGTGTCGGGGGGGAGACGCGAGTGGGTCCTGCACCGTGTCGGCGGGGGACCCGAGTGGCTGCTGCACCGTGTCGGGATGGGACCCGAGTGGCTGCTGCACCGTGTCGGGATGGGACCCGAGTGGCTGCTGCACCGTGTCGGGATGGGACCCGAGTGGCTGCTGCACCGTGTCGGGGGGGACCCGAGTGGCTGCTGCACCGTGTCGGGGGGGACCCGAGTGGCTGCTGCACCGTGTCGGGGGGGACCCGAGTGGCTGCTGCACCGTGTCGGGGGGGGACGCGTGTGTTACTGTTGTGGTGTGGGGAAGAGTTGCTGGTCTGTTTTTGGCTTCAGTTGCTGTTGTGTTTGGGGGAGGAGAGGTGCTGCTGTTGTCTTTTGGGGAGAAGGGAGCTGGTCCTGGTATATTTTGGGGACGCGAGTGGGTGCTGCACCGTGTCGGGGGGGACACGCGAGTGGCTGCTGCACCGTGTCGGGGGGGAGGCGAGTGGCTGCTCCCCTGTGTTGCGGGGGGACGCGAGTGGCTGCTCCCCTGTTTTGGGGGGGGACGCGAGTGTTAGTGTTCTGGTGTGCGGGAAGGATTGCTGCTCTGTTTTTGGCTTCAGTTGGTGCTGTGTCTGGGGGAGGAGAGGTGCTGCTGTTATCTTTTGGGGAGAAGGGAGCTCATCCTGGTCTATTTTGGGGACGCGAGTGGGTCCTGCACCGTGTCGGGGGGGAGACGCGAGTGGGTCCTGCACCGTGTCGGGGGGGAGACGCGAGTGGGTCCTGCACTGTGTCGGCGGGGGACCCGAGTGGCTGCTGCACCGTGTCGGGATGGGACCCGAGTGGCTGCTGCACCGTGTCGGGATGGGACCCGAGTGGCTGCTGCACCGTGTCGGGATGGGACCCGAGTGGCTGCTGCACCGTGTCGGGATGGGACCCGAGTGGCTGCTGCACCGTGTCGGGATGGGACCCGAGTGGCTGCTGCACCGTGTCGGGGGGGACCCGAGTGGCTGCTGCACCGTGTCGGGGGGGGACGCGTGTGTTACTGTTGTGGTGTGGGGAAGAGTTGCTGGTCTGTTTTTGGCTTCAGTTGCTGTTGTGTTTGGGGGAGGAGAGGTGCTGCTGTTGTCTTTTGGGGAGAAGGGAGCTGGTCGTGGTATATTTTGGGGACGCGAGTGGGTGCTGCACCGTGTCGGGGGGGACACGCGAGTGGCTGCTGCACCGTGTCGGGGGGGACGCGAGTGGCTGCTCCCCTGTGTTGGGGGGGGACGCGAGTGTTAGTGTTCTGGTGTGGGGGAAGAGTTGCTGCTCTGTTTTTGGCTTCAGTTGGTGCTGTGTCTGGGGGAGGAGAGGTGCTGCTGTTATCTTTTGGGGAGAAGGGAGCTCATCCTGGTCTATTTTGGGGACGCGAGTGGGTGCTGCACCGTGTCGGGGGGGAGACGCGAGTGGGTCCTGCACCGTGTCGGGGGGGAGACGCGAGTGGGTCCTGCACCGTGTCGGGATGGGACCCGAGTGGGTCCTGCACCGTGTCGGGATGGGACCCGAGTGGCTGCTGCACCGTGTCGGGATGGGACCCGAGTGGCTGCTGCACCGTGTCGGGATGGGACCCGAGTGGCTGCTGCACCGTGTCGGGATGGGACCCGAGTGGCTGCTGCACCGTGTCGGGGGGGACGCGAGTGGCTGCTCCCCTGTGTTGGGGGGGGACGCGTGTGTTACTGTTGTGGTGTGGGGAAGAGTTGCTGCTCTGTTTTTGGCTTCAGTTGGTGCTGTGTCTGGGGGAGGAGAGGTGCTGCTGTTATCTTTTGGGGAGAAGGGAGCTCATCCTGGTCTATTTTGGGGACGCGAGTGGGTGCTGCACCGTGTCGGGGGGGAGACGCGAGTGGGTCCTGCACCGTGTCGGGGGGGAGACGCGAGTGGGTCCTGCACCGTGTCGGGGGGGAGACGCGAGTGGGTCCTGCACCGTGTCGGGATGGGACCCGAGTGGCTGCTGCACCGTGTCGGGATGGGACCCGAGTGGCTGCTGCACCGTGTCGGGATGGGACCCGAGTGGCTGCTGCACCGTGTCGGGATGGGACCCGAGTGGCTGCTGCACCGTGTCGGGGGGGACCCGAGTGGCTGCTGCACTGTGTCGGGGGGGACGCGTGTGTTACTGTTGTGGTGTGGGGAAGAGTTGCTGGTCTGTTTTTGGCTTCAGTTGCTGTTGTGTTTGGGGGAGGAGAGGTGCTGTTGTTGTCTTTTGGGGAGAAGGGAGCTGGTCCTGGTATATTTTGGGGACGCGAGTGGGTGCTGCACCGTGTCGGGGGGGACACGCGAGTGGCTGCTGCACCGTGTCGGGGGGGACGCGAGTGGCTGCTCCCCTGTGTTGGGGGGGGACGCGAGTGTTAGTGTTCTGGTGTGGGGGAAGAGTTGCTGCTCTGTTTTTGGCTTTAGTTGGTGCTGTGTCTGGGGGAGGAGAGGTGCTGCTGTTATCTTTTGGGGAGAAGGGAGCTCATCCTGGTCTATTTTGGGGACGCGAGTGGGTCCTGCACCGTGTCGGGGGGGGACGCGAGTGGGTCCTGCACCGTGTCGGGGGGGAGACGCGAGTGGGTCCTGCACCGTGTCGGGGGGGAGACGCGAGTGGGTCCTGCACCGTGTCGGGGGGGGACGCGAGTGGGTCCTGTACCGTGTCGGCGGGGGACCGAAGTGGCTGCTGCACCGTGTCGGGATGGGACCCGAGTGGCTGCTGCACCGTGTCGGGATGGGACCCGAGTGGCTGCTGCACCGTGTCGGGATGGGACCCGAGTGGCTGCTGCACCGTGTCGGGGGGGACCCGAGTGGCTGCTGCACTGTGTCGGGGGGGACCCGAGTGGCTGCTGCACCGTGTTGGGGGGGGACGCGTGTGTTACTGTTGTGGTGTGGGGAAGAGTTGCTGGTCTGTTTTTGGCTTCAGTTGCTGTTGTGTTTGGGGGAGGAGAGGTGCTGTTGTTGTCTTTTGGGGAGAAGGGAGCTGGTCGTGGTATATTTTGGGGACGCGAGTGGGTGCTGCACCGTGTCGGGGGGGACACGCGAGTGGCTGCTGCACCGTGTCGGGGGGGACGCGAGTGGCTGCTCCCCTGTGTTGGGGGGGGACGCGAGTGTTAGTGTTCTGGTGTGGGGGAAGAGTTGCTGCTCTGTTTTTGGCTTTAGTTGGTGCTGTGTCTGGGGGAGGAGAGGTGCTGCTGTTATCTTTTGGGGAGAAGGGTGCTCATCCTGGTCTATTTTGGGGACGCGAGTGGGTCCTGCACCGTGTCGGGGGGGGACGCGAGTGGGTCCTGCACCGTGTCGGGGGGGAGACGCGAGTGGGTCCTGCACCGTGTCGGGGGGGAGACGCGAGTGGGTCCTGCACCGTGTCGGGGGGGAGACGCGAGTGGGTCCTGCACCGTGTCGGGGGAGGACGCGAGTGGGTCCTGCACCGTGTCGGCGGGGGACCCAAGTGGCTGCTGCACCCGAGTGGCTGCTGCACCGTGTCGGGATGGGACCCGAGTGGCTGCTGCACCGTGTCGGGATGGGACCCGAGTGGCTGCTGCACCGTGTCGGGGGGGACCTGAGTGGCTGCTGCACCGTGTCGGGGGGGACCCGAGTGGCTGCTGCACCGTGTCGGGGGGGACGCGTGTGTTACTGTTGTGGTGTGGGGAAGAGTTGCTGGTCTGTTTTTGGCTTCAGTTGCTGTTGTGTTTGGGGGAGGAGAGGTGCTGCTGTTGTCTTTTGGGGAGAAGGGAGCTGGTTCTGGTATATTTTGGGGACACGGGGGGTTGCTGCACCGTGTCGGGGGGGACACGCGAGTGGCTGCTGCACCGTGTCGGGGGGGACCCAAGTGGCTGCTCCCCTGTGTTGGGGGGGGACGCGAGTGTTAGTATTCTGGTGTGGGGGAAGAGTTGCTGCTCTGTTTTTGGCTTCAGTTGGTGCTGTGTCTGAGGGAGGAGAGGTGCTGCTGTTGTCTTTTGGGGAGAAGGGAGCTCATCTTGCTATATTTTGGGGATGCGAGTGGGTGCTCCACCGTGTCGGGGTGGGACGCGAGTGGCTGCTGCACCGTGTCCGGGGGGACCCGAGTGGGTATTCCACCGTGTCGGGATGGGACAGGAGTAGGTGCTGTACCGTGTCGGGGGGGGGATGCGAGTGGCTGCTGCACCGTGTCTGGGCGGGGACGCGAGTGGGTGCTACAGCGTGTCTGGGGGGGGATGCGAGTGGGTGCTGCACCATGTCGGGGGGGACGCGAGTGGCTGCTGCACCGTGTTGGGGGGGAATGCGAGTGGCTGCTGCACTGTGACTGGGGGGGGACGCGAGTGGCTGTTGCACCGTGTCTGGGAGTGGACGCGAGTGGCTGCTGCACCGTGTCGGGGGGGACCCGAGTGGCTGCTGCATCATTTCGGGAGGGACCCGAGTCGCTGCTGCATCGTTTCGGGAGGGACCCGTGTCGCTGCTGCACCGTGTCTGGGGGGACCCGAGTGGGTGCTGCACCGTGTCGGGGGGGAATGCGAGTGGCTGCTGCACTGTGACTGGGGGGGGACGCGAGTGGCTATTGCATCGTGTCTGGGGGTGGACGCGAGTGGCTGCTGCACCGTGTCTGGGGGGACCCGAGTGGGTGTGCACCGTGTCAGGGGGGACCCGAGTGGCTGCTGCACCGTGTCGGTGTGGGACACGAGTGGCTGCTGCACCGTGTCTGGGGGGACGCGAGTGGCTGCTGCGGCGTGTCGGGGGGGACGCGAGTGGCTGCTGCACCGTGTCGGGATGGGACCCGAGTGGCTGCTGCACCGTGTCGGGATGGGACCCGAGTGGCTGCTGCACCGTGTCGGGGGGGACCCGAGTGGCTGCTGCACCGTGTCGGGGGGGACGCGTGTGTTACTGTTGTGGTGTGGGGAAGAGTTGCTGCTCTGTTTTTGGCTTCAGTTGGTGCTGTGTCTGGGGGAGGAGAGGTGCTGCTGTTATCTTTTGGGGAGAAGGGAGCTCATCCTGGTCTATTTTGGGGACGCGAGTGGGTGCTGCACCGTGTCGGGGGGAGACGCGAGTGGGTCCTGCACCGTGTCGGGGGGGAGACGCGAGTGGGTCCTGCACCGTGTCGGGGGGGAGACGCGAGTGGGTCCTGCACCGTGTCGGCGGGGGACCCGAGTGGCTGCTGCACCGTGTCGGGATGGGACCCGAGTGGCTGCTGCACCGTGTCGGGATGGGACCCGAGTGGCTGCTGCACCGTGTCGGGATGGGACCCGAGTGGCTGCTGCACCGTGTCGGGATGGGACCCGAGTGGCTGCTGCACCGTGTCGGGATGGGACCCGAGTGGCTGCTGCACCGTGTCGGGATGGGACCCGAGTGGCTGCTGCACTGTGTCGGGGGGGACCCGAGTGGCTGCTGCACTGTGTCGGGGGGGACCCGAGTGGCTGCTGCACCGTGTTGGGGGGGGACGCGTGTGTTACTGTTGTGGTGTGGGGAAGAGTTGCTGGTCTGTTTTTGGCTTCAGTTGCTGTTGTGTTTGGGGGAGGAGAGGTGCTGTTGTTGTCTTTTGGGGAGAAGGGAGCTGGTCGTGGTATATTTTGGGGACGCGAGTGGGTGCTGCACCGTGTCGGGGGGGACACGCGAGTGGCTGCTGCACCGTGTCGGGGGGGACGCGAGTGGCTGCTCCCCTGTGTTGGGGGGGGACGCGAGTGTTAGTGTTCTGGTGTGGGGGAAGAGTTGCTGCTCTGTTTTTGGCTTTAGTTGGTGCTGTGTCTGGGGGAGGAGAGGTGCTGCTGTTATCTTTTGGGGAGAAGGGAGCTCATCCTGGTCTATTTTGGGGACGCGAGTGGGTCCTGCACCGTGTCGGGGGGGGACGCGAGTGGGTCCTGCACCGTGTCGGGGGGGGACGCGAGTGGGTCCTGCACCGTGTCGGGGGGGAGACGCGAGTGGGTCCTGCACCGTGTCGGGGGGGAGACGCGAGTGGGTCCTGCACCGTGTCGGGGCGGGACGCGAGTGGGTCCTGTACCGTGTCGGCGGGGGACCGAAGTGGCTGCTGCACCCGAGTGGCTGCTGCACCGTGTCGGGATGGGACCCGAGTGGCTGCTGCACCGTGTCGGGGGGGACCCGAGTGGCTGCTGCACTGTGTCGGGGGGGACCCGAGTGGCTGCTGCACCGTGTTGGGGGGGGACGCGTGTGTTACTGTTGTGGTGTGGGGAAGAGTTGCTGGTCTGTTTTTGGCTTCAGTTGCTGTTGTGTTTGGGGGAGGAGAGGTGCTGTTGTTGTCTTTTGGGGAGAAGGGAGCTGGTCGTGGTATATTTTGGGGACGCGAGTGGGTGCTGCACCGTGTCGGGGGGGACACGCGAGTGGCTGCTGCACCGTGTCGGGGGGGACGCGAGTGGCTGCTCCCCTGTGTTGGGGGGGGACGCGAGTGTTAGTGTTCTGGTGTGGGGGAAGAGTTGCTGCTCTGTTTTTGGCTTTAGTTGGTGCTGTGTCTGGGGGAGGAGAGGTGCTGCTGTTATCTTTTGGGGAGAAGGGAGCTCATCCTGGTCTATTTTGGGGACGCGAGTGGGTCCTGCACCGTGTCGGGGGGGGACGCGAGTGGGTCCTGCACCGTGTCGGGGGGGGACGCGAGTGGGTCCTGCACCGTGTCGGGGGGGAGACGCGAGTGGGTCCTGCACCGTGTCGGGGGGGAGACGCGAGTGGGTCCTGCACCGTGTCGGGGCGGGACGCGAGTGGGTCCTGTACCGTGTCGGCGGGGGACCGAAGTGGCTGCTGCACCCGAGTGGCTGCTGCACCGTGTCGGGATGGGACCCGAGTGGCTGCTGCACCGTGTCGGGGGGGACCCGAGTGGCTGCTGCACTGTGTCGGGGGGGACCCGAGTGGCTGCTGCACCGTGTTGGGGGGGGACGCGTGTGTTACTGTTGTGGTGTGGGGAAGAGTTGCTGGTCTGTTTTTGGCTTCAGTTGCTGTTGTGTTTGGGGGAGGAGAGGTGCTGTTGTTGTCTTTTGGGGAGAAGGGAGCTGGTCGTGGTATATTTTGGGGACGCGAGTGGGTGCTGCACCGTGTCGGGGGGGACACGCGAGTGGCTGCTGCACCGTATCGGGGGGGACGCGAGTGGCTGCTCCCCTGTGTTGGGGGGGGACGCGAGTGTTAGTGTTCTGGTGTGGGGGAAGAGTTGCTGCTCTGTTTTTGGCTTTAGTTGGTGCTGTGTCTGGGGGAGGAGAGGTGCTGCTGTTATCTTTTGGGGAGAAGGAAGCTCATCCTGGTCTATTTTGGGGACGCGAGTGGGTCCTGCACCGTGTCGGGGGGGGACGCGAGTGGGTCCTGCACCGTGTCGGGGGGGGACGCGAGTGGGTCCTGCACCGTGTCGGGGGGGAGACGCGAGTGGGTCCTGCACCGTGTCGGGGGGGAGACGCGAGTGGGTCCTGCACCGTGTCGGGGGGGGACGCGAGTGGGTCCTGCACCGTGTCGGCGGGGGACCCAAGTGGCTGCTGCACCCGAGTGGCTGCTGCACCGTGTCGGGATGGGACCCGAGTGGCTGCTGCACCGTGTCGGGATGGGACCCGAGTGGCTGCTGCACCGTGTCGGGATGGGACCCGAGTGGCTGCTGCACCGTGTCGGGATGGGACCCGAGTGGCTGCTGCACCGTGTCGGGGGGGGACGCGTGTGTTACTGTTGTGGTGTGGGGAAGAGTTGCTGGTCTGTTTTTGGCTTCAGTTGCTGTTGTGTTTGGGGGAGGAGAGGTGCTGCTGTTGTCTTTTGGGGAGAAGGGAGCTGGTTCTGGTATATTTTGGGGACACGGGGGGTTGCTGCACCGTGTCGGGGGGGACACGCGAGTGGCTGCTGCACCGTGTCGGGGGGGACCCAAGTGGCTGCTCCCCTGTGTTGGGGGGGGACGCGAGTGTTAGTATTCTGGTGTGGGGGAAGAGTTGCTGGTCTGTTTTTGGCTTCAGTTGGTGCTGTGTCTGAGGGAGGAGAGGTGCTGCTGTTGTCTTTTGGGGAGAAGGGAGCTCATCTTGCTATATTTTGGGGATGCGAGTGGGTGCTCCACCGTGTCGGGGTGGGACGCGAGTGGCTGCTGCACCGTGTCCGGGGGGACCCGAGTGGGTATTCCACCGTGTCGGGATGGGACAGGAGTAGGTGCTGTACCGTGTCGGGGGGGGGATGCGAGTGGCTGCTGCACCGTGTCTGGGGGGGGACGCGAGTGGGTGCTGCAGCGTGTCTGGGGGGGGATGCGAGTGGGTGCTGCACCATGTCGGGGGGGACGCGAGTGGCTGCTGCACCGTGTTGGGGGGGAATGCGAGTGGCTGCTGCACTGTGACTGGTGGGGGACGCGAGTGGCTGTTGCACCGTGTCTGGGAGTGGACGCGAGTGGCTGCTGCACCGTGTCGGGGGGGACCCGAGTGGCTGCTGCATCATTTCGGGAGGGACCCGAGTCGCTGCTGCATCGTTTCGGGAGGGACCCGTGTCGCTGCTGCACCGTGTCTGGGGGGACCCGAGTGGGTGCTGCACCGTGTCGGGGGGGAATGCGAGTGGCTGCTGCACTGTGACTGGGGGGGGACGCGAGTGGCTATTGCACCGTGTCTGGGGGTGGACGCGAGTGGCTGCTGCACCGTGTCTGGGGGGACCCGAGTGGGTGTGCACCGTGTCAGGGGGGACCCGAGTGGCTGCTGCACCGTGTCGGTGTGGGACACGAGTGGCTGCTGCACCGTGTCTGGGGGGACGCGAGTGGCTGCTGCGGCGTGTCGGGGGGGACGCGAGTGGCTGCTGCACCGTGTCTGGGGGGACCCGAGTGGCTGCTGCACCGTGTCGGGGGGGACCCGAGTGGCTGCTGCACCGTGTCGGGCGGGACCTGAGTGGCTGCTGCACCGTGTCGGGGGGGACCCGAGTGGGTCCTGCACCGTGTCGGGGTGGGACGCGAGTGGCTGCTGCACCGTGTCGGGGGGCGGGACGCTAGTGGCTGCTGCACTGTGTCTGGGGGGGGACGCGAGTGTCTCCTGCACCGTGTCGGGGGGGACCCGAGTGGCTGCTGCACCGTGTCGGGGGGGACGCGAGTGGCTGCTGCACCGTGTCGGGGGGGACCCGAGTGGCTGCTGCACCGTGTCGGGGGGGACGCGAGTGTCTCCTGCACCGTGTCGGGGGGGACCCGAGTGGCTGCTGCACCGTGTCGGGGGGGACGCGAGTGGCTGCTGCACCGTGTCGGGGGGGGACGCGAGTGGCTGCTGCACCGTGTCGGGGGGGGACGCGACTGACTGCTGCACCGTGTCGGGGTGGGACGCGAATGACTGCTGCACTGTGTCAGGGGGGACCCGAGTGGCTGCTGCACCGTGTCCGGGGGGACCCAAGTGGGTATTCCATCGTGTCGGGATGGGATCCGAGTGGGTGCTATACCGTGTCGGGGGGGGGACGCGAGTGGCTGCTGCACCGTGTCTGGGGGGGGAAGCGAGTGGCTGCTCCCTTGTGTTGGGGGGGGACGTGAGTGTTAGTGTTCTGGTGTGGGGGAAGAGTTGCTGCCCTGTTTTTGGCTTCAGTTGGTGCTGTGTCTGGGGGAGGAGAGGTGCTGCTGTTGTCTTTTGGGGAGAAGGGAGCTCATCTTGCTATATTTTGGGGATGCGAGTGGGTGCTCCACCGTGTCGGGGTGGGACGCGAGTGGCTGCTGCACCGTGTCCGGGGGGACCCGAGTGGGTATTCCACCGTGTCGGGATGGGACCCGTGTAGGTGCTGTACCGTATCGGGGGGGGGATGCGAGTGGCTGCTGCACCGTGTCTGGGGGGGGACGCGAGTGGGTGCTGCAGCGTGTCTGGGGGGGGATGCGAGTGGGTGCTGCACCATGTCGGGGGGGACGCGAGTGGCTGCTGCACCGTGTTGGGGGGGAATGCGAGTGGCTGCTGCACTGTGACTGGGGGGGGACGCGAGTGGCTGTTGCACCGTGTCTGGGAGTGGGCGCGAGTGGCTGCTGCACCGTGTCGGGGGGGACCCGAGTGGCTGCTGCACCGTGTCGGGGGGGACCCGAGTGGCTGCTGCATCGTTTCGGGAGGGACCCGAGTCGCTGCTGTATCGTTTCGGGAGGGACCCGAGTCGCTGCTGCACCGTGTCGGGGGGGACCCGAGTGGCTGCTGCATCGTTTCGGGAGGGACCCGAGTCGCTGCTGTATCGTTTCGGGAGGGACCCGAGTCGCTGCTGCACCGTGTCTGGGGGGACCCGAGTGGGTGTGCACCGTGTCAGGGGGAACCCGAGTGGCTGCTGCACCGTGTCGGTGTGGGACACGAGTGGGTGCTGCACCGTGTCGGGGGGCGGGACGCTAGTGGCTGCTGCACCGTGTCTGGGGGGGGACGCGAGTGTCTCCTGTACCGTGTCGGGGGGGACGCGAGTGGCTGCTGCACCGTGTCGGGGGGGGACGCGACTGACTGATGCACCGTGTCGGGGTGGGACGCGAGTGGCTGCTGCACCGTGTCCGGGGGGACCCAAGTGGGTATTCCACCGTGTCGGGATGGGATCCGAGTGGGTGCTGTACCGTGTCGGGGGGGGGGACGCGAGTGGCTGCATCCCTGTGTTGGGGGGGGACGCGAGTGTTAGTGTTCTGGTGTGGGGGAAGAGTTACTGCTCTGTTTTTGGCTTCAGTTGCTGTTGTGTTTGGGGGAGGAGAGGTGCTGTTGTTATCTTTTGGGGAGAAGGGAGCTCATCCTGGTCTATTTTGGGGACGCGAGTGGGTGCTGCACCGTGTCGGGGGGGGACGCGAGTGGGTCCTGCACCGTGTCGGGGGGGAGACGCGAGTGGGTCCTGCAGCGTGTCGGGGGGGGACGCGAGTGGGTCCTGCACCGTATCGGCGGGGGACCCGAGTGGCTGCTGCACCCGAGTGTCTGCTGCACCCGAGTGGCTGCTGCACCCGAGTGGCTGCTGCACCGTGTCGGGATGGGACCCGAGTGGCTGCTGCACCGTGTCGGGGGGGACCCGAGTGGCTGCTGCACCGTATCGGGGGGGACCCGAGTGGGTGTGCACCGTGTCTGGGGGGACCCGAGTGGCTGCTGCACCGTGTCGGGGTGGGATGCGAGTGGCTGCTGCACCGTGTCGGGGGGGACGCGAGTGGCTGCTGCACCGTGTCGGGCGGGACGCGAGTGGCTGCTGCACCGTGTCGGGGGGGACGCGAGTGGCTGCTGCACCGTGTCGGGGGGGGACGCGACTGACTGCTGCACCGTGTCGGGCAGGACGCGAGTGGCTGCTGCACCGTGTCGGGGGGGACCCGAGTGGGTCCTGCACCGTGTCGGGGGGGACCCGAGTGGGTCCTGCACCGTGTCGGGGTGGGACGCGAGTGGCTGCTGCACCGTGTGGGGGGGGACGCGAGTGGCTGCTGCACCGTGTCGGGGGGGACCCGAGTGGCTGCTGCACCGTGTCGGGGGGGACCCGAGTGGCTGCTGCACCGTGTCGGGGGGGACCCGAGTGGCTGCTGCACCGTGTCGGGGGGGACGCGTGTGTTACTGTTGTGGTGTGGGGAAGAGTTGCTGGTCTGTTTTTGGCTTCAGTTGCTGTTGTGTTTGGGGGAGGAGAGGTGCTGCTGTTGTCTTTTGGGGAGAAGGGAGCTGGTTCTGGTATATTTTGGGGACACGGGGGGTTGCTGCACCGTGTCGGGGGGGACACGCGAGTGGCTGCTGCACCGTGTCGGGGGGGACCCAAGTGGCTGCTCCCCTGTGTTGGGGGGGGACGCGAGTGTTAGTATTCTGGTGTGGGGGAAGAGTTGCTGCTCTGTTTTTGGCTTCAGTTGCTGTGGTGTTTGGGGGAGGAGAGGTGCTGTTGTTATCTTTTGGGGAGAAGGGAGCTCATCCTGGTCTATTTTGGGGACGCGAGTGGGTCCTGCAGCGTGTCGGGGGGGGGACGCGAGTGGGTCCTGCACCGTATCGGCGGGGGACCCGAGTGGCTGCTGCACCCGAGTGGCTGCTGCACCCGAGTGGCTGCTGCACCGTGTCGGGATGGGACCCGAGTGGCTGCTGCACCGTGTCGGGGGGGACCCGAGTGGCTGCTGCACCGTGTCGGGGGGGACCCGAGTGGGTGTGCACCGTGTCTGGGGGGACCCGAGTGGCTGCTGCACCGTGTCGGGGTGGGACGCGAGTGGCTGCTGCACCGTGTCGGGGGGGACGCGAGTGGCTGCTGCACCGTGTCGGGGGGGACGCGAGTGGCTGCTGCACCGTGTCGGGGGGGACCCGAGTGGCTGCTGCACCGTGTCGGGGGGGACCCGAGTGGCTGCTGCACCGTGTCGGGCGGGACGCGAGTGGCTGCTGCACCGTGTCGGGGGGGACCCGAGTGGGTCCTGCACTGTGTCGGGGGGGACCCGAGTGGGTCCTGCACCGTGTCAGGGTGGGACGCGAGTGGCTGCTGCACCGTGTGGGGGGGGACGCGAGTGGCTGCTGCACCGTGTCGGGGTGGACCCGAGTGGCTGCTGCACCGTGTCGGGGGGGACCCGAGTGGCTGCTGCACCGTGTCGGGGGGGACCCGAGTGGCTGCTGCACCGTGTCGGGGGGGACGCGTGTGTTACTGTTGTGGTGTGGGGAAGAGTTGCTGGTCTGTTTTTGGCTTCAGTTGCTGTTGTGTTTGGGGGAGGAGAGGTGCTGCTGTTGTCTTTTGGGGAGAAGGGAGCTGGTTCTGGTATATTTTGGGGACACGGGGGGTTGCTGCACCGTGTCGGGGGGGACACGCGAGTGGCTGCTGCACCGTGTCGGGGGGGACCCAAGTGGCTGCTCCCCTGTGTTGGGGGGGGACGCGAGTGTTAGTATTCTGGTGTGGGGGAAGAGTTGCTGCTCTGTTTTTGGCTTCAGTTGCTGTGGTGTTTGGGGGAGGAGAGGTGCTGTTGTTATCTTTTGGGGAGAAGGGAGCTCATCCTGGTCTATTTTGGGGACGCGAGTGGGTGCTGCACCGTGTCGGGGGGGGACGCGAGTGGGTCCTGCACCGTGTCGGGGGCGAGACGCGAGTGGGTCCTGCACCGTGTCGGGGGGGAGACGCGAGTGGGTCCTGCAGCGTGTCGGGGGGGGGACGCGAGTGGGTCCTGCACCGTACCGGCGGGGGACCCGAGTGGCTGCTGCACCCGAGTGGCTGCTGCACCCGAGTGGCTGCTGCACCGTGTCGGGATGGGACCCGAGTGGCTGCTGCACCGTGTCGGGGGGGACCCGAGTGGCTGCTGCACCGTGTCGGGGGGGACCCGAGTGGGTGTGCACCGTGTCTGGGGGGACCCGAGTGGCTGCTGCACCGTGTCGGGGTGGGACGCGAGTGGCTGCTGCACCGTGTCGGGGGGGACGCGAGTGGCTGCTGCACCGTGTCGGGGGGGACGCGAGTGGCTGCTGCACCGTGTCGGGGGGGACCCGAGTGGCTGCTGCACCGTGTCGGGGGGGACCCGAGTGGCTGCTGCACCGTGTCGGGCGGGACGCGAGTGGCTGCTGCACCATGTCGGGGGGGACCCGAGTGGGTCCTGCACCGTGTCGGGGGGGACCCGAGTGGGTCCTGCACCGTGTCGGGGGGGACCCGAGTGGGTCCTGCACCGTGTCAGGGTGGGACGCGAGTGGCTGCTGCACCGTGTGGGGGGGGACGCGAGTGGCTGCTGCACCGTGTCGGGGTGGACCCGAGTGGCTGCTGCACCGTGTCGGGGTGGGACGCGAGTGGCTGCTGCACCGTGTCGGGGGGGACGCGAGTGGCTGCTGCACCGTGTCTGGGGGGACCCGAGTGGCTGCTGCACCGTGTCGGGGGGGACCCGAGTGGCTGCTGCACCGTGTCGGGCGGGACGCGAGTGGCTGCTGCACCGTGTCGGGGGGGACCCGAGTGGGTCCTGCACCGTGTCGGGGTGGGACGCGAGTGGCTGCTGCACCGTGTCGGGGGGGGGACGCGAGTGGCTGCTGCACCGTGTCTGGATGGGGAAGCGAGTGGCTGCTGCACTGTGTCGGGGGGGGGGGGGACGCGAGTGGCTGCTGCACCGTGTCGGGGGGGACCCGAGTGGCTGCTGCACCCGAGTGGCTGCTGCACCCGAGTGGCTGCTGCACCGTGTCGGGGGGGACGCGTGTGTTACTGTTCTGGTGTGGGGAAGAGTTAGGGTTTGTTTTTGGCTTCAGTTGCTGTTGTGTTTGGGGGAGGAGAGGTGCTGCTGTTGTCTTTTGGGGAGAAGGGAGCTCGTCCTGGTATATTTTAGGGAGACGAGGTGTTGCTGCACCGTGTCGGGGGGGACCCGAGTGGCTGGTGCACCGCGTGCGGGGGGGGACGCGAGTGGCTGCTGCACCGTGTTAGGGGGGACACGCGAGTGGCTGCTGCACCGTGTCGGGGGGGACCCGAGTGGCTGCTGCACCGTGTCGGGGGGGACGCGAGTGGCTGCTTCACCGTGTCGGGGGGGACCCGAGTGGCTGCTGCACCGTGTCGGGGGGGACCCGAGTGGCTGCTGCACCGTGTCGGGGGGGACGCGTGTGTTACTGTTGTGGTGTGGGGAAGAGTTGCTGGTCTGTTTTTGGCTTCAGTTGCTGTTGTGTTTGGGGGAGGAGAGGTGCTGCTGTTGTCTTTTGGGGAGAAGGGAGCTGGTTCTGGTATATTTTGGGGACACGGGGGGTTGCTGCACCGTGTCGGGGGGGACACGCGAGTGGCTGCTGCACCGTGTCGGGGGGGACCCAAGTGGCTGCTCCCCTGTGTTGGGGGGGGACGCGAGTGTTAGTATTCTGGTGTGGGGGAAGAGTTGCTGCTCTGTTTTTGGCTTCAGTTGCTGTGGTGTTTGGGGGAGGAGAGGTGCTGTTGTTATCTTTTGGGGAGAAGGGAGCTCATCCTGGTCTATTTTGGGGACGCGAGTGGGTGCTGCACCGTGTCGGGGGGGGACGCGAGTGGGTCCTGCACCGTGTCGGGGGCGAGACGCGAGTGGGTCCTGCACCGTGTCGGGGGGGAGACGCGAGTGGGTCCTGCAGCGTGTCGGGGGGGGGACGCGAGTGGGTCCTGCACCGTACCGGCGGGGGACCCGAGTGGCTGCTGCACCCGAGTGGCTGCTGCACCCGAGTGGCTGCTGCACCGTGTCGGGATGGGACCCGAGTGGCTGCTGCACCGTGTCGGGGGGGACCCGAGTGGCTGCTGCACCGTGTCGGGGGGGACCCGAGTGGGTGTGCACCGTGTCTGGGGGGACCCGAGTGGCTGCTGCACCGTGTCGGGGTGGGACGCGAGTGGCTGCTGCACCGTGTCGGGGGGACGCGAGTGGCTGCTGCACCGTGTCGGGGGGGACGCGAGTGGCTGCTGCACCGTGTCGGGGGGGACCCGAGTGGCTGCTGCACCGTGTCGGGGGGGACCCGAGTGGCTGCTGCACCGTGTCGGGCGGGACGCGAGTGGCTGCTGCACCGTGTCGGGGGGGACCCGAGTGGGTCCTGCACCGTGTCGGGGGGGACCCGAGTGGGTCCTGCACCGTGTCGGGGGGGACCCGAGTGGGTCCTGCACCGTGTCAGGGTGGGACGCGAGTGGCTGCTGCACCGTGTGGGGGGGGGACGCGAGTGGCTGCTGCACCGTGTCGGGGTGGACCCGAGTGGCTGCTGCACCGTGTCGGGGTGGGACGCGAGTGGCTGCTGCACCGTGTCGGGGGGGACGCGAGTGGCTGCTGCACCGTGTCTGGGGGGACCCGAGTGGCTGCTGCACCGTGTCGGGGGGGACCCGAGTGGCTGCTGCACCGTGTCGGGCGGGACGCGAGTGGCTGCTGCACCGTGTCGGGGGGGACCCGAGTGGGTCCTGCACCGTGTCGGGGTGGGACGCGAGTGGCTGCTGCACCGTGTCGGGGGGGGGACGCGAGTGGCTGCTGCACCGTGTCTGGATGGGGAAGCGAGTGGCTGCTGCACTGTGTCGGGGGGGGGGGGGGACGCGAGTGGCTGCTGCACCGTGTCGGGGGGGACCCGAGTGGCTGCTGCACCCGAGTGGCTGCTGCACCCGAGTGGCTGCTGCACCGTGTCGGGGGGGACGCGTGTGTTACTGTTCTGGTGTGGGGAAGAGTTAGGGTTTGTTTTTGGCTTCAGTTGCTGTTGTGTTTGGGGGAGGAGAGGTGCTGCTGTTGTCTTTTGGGGAGAAGGGAGCTCGTCCTGGTATATTTTAGGGAGACGAGGTGTTGCTGCACCGTGTCGGGGGGGACCCGAGTGGCTGGTGCACCGCGTGCGGGGGGGGACGCGAGTGGCTGCTGCACCGTGTTAGGGGGGACACGCGAGTGGCTGCTGCACCGTGTCGGGGGGGACCCGAGTGGCTGCTGCACCGTGTCGGGGGGGACGCGAGTGGCTGCTTCACCGTGTCGGGGGGGACGCGAGTGGCTGCTGCACCGTGTCGGGGTGGGACGCGAGTGGCTGCTGCACCGTGTCGGGGGGGACCCGACTGGGTCCTGCACCGTGTCGGGGTGGGACGCTAGTGGCTGCTGCACCGTGTCGGGGGGCGGGACGCTAGTGGCTGCTGCACCGTGTCTGGGGGGGGACGCGAGTGGCTGCTGCACCGTGTCGGGGGGGACCCGAGTGGCTGCTGCACCGTGTCGGGGGGGACGCGAGTGGCTGCTGCACCGTGTCGGGGGGGGACGCGACTGACTGCTGCACCGTGTCGGGGTGGGACGCGAGTGGCTGCTGCACCGTGTCGGGGGGCGGGACGCTAGTGGCTGCTGCACCGTGTCTGGGGCGGGACGCGAGTGTCTCCTGCACCGTGTCGGGGGGGACCCGAGTGGGTCCTGCACCGTGTCGGGGGGGACGCGAGTGGCTGCTGCACCGTGTCGGGGGGGGACGCGACTGACTGCTGCACCGTGTCGGGGTGGGACGCGAGTGGCTGCTGCACCGTGTCGGGGGGGACCCGAGTGGCTGCTGCACCGTGTCCGGGGGGACCCAAGTGGGTATTCCATCGTGTCGGGATGGGATCCGAGTGGGTGCTGTACCGTGTCGGGGGGGACCCGAGTGGCTGCTGCACCCGAGTGGCTGCTGCACCCGAGTGGCTGCTGCACCGTGTCGGGGGGGACGCGTGTGTTACTGTTCTGGTGTGGGGAAGAGTTAGGGTTTGTTTTTGGCTTCAGTTGCTGTTGTGTTTGGGGGAGGAGAGGTGCTGCTGTTGTCTTTTGGGGAGAAGGGAGCTCGTCCTGGTATATTTTAGGTAGACGAGGTGTTGCTGCACCGTGTTAGGGGGGACACGCGAGTGGCTGCTGCACCGTGTCGGGGGGGACCCGAGTGGCTGCTGCACCGTGTCGGGGGGGACGCGAGTGGCTGCTGCACCGTGTCGGGGTGGGACGCGAGTGGCTGCTGCACCGTGTCGGGGGGGACGCGAGTGGCTGCTGCACCGTGTCGGGGTGGGACGCGAGTGGCTGCTGCACCGTGTCGGGGGGGACCCGAGTGGCTGCTGCACCGTGTCGGGGAGGACGCGAGTGGCTGCTGCACCGTGTCGGGGGCGACGCGAGTGGCTGCTGCACCGTGTTCGGGGGGACGCGAGTGTTACTGTTCTGGTGTGGGGGAAGAATTGCT